>NW_016914909.1:90249-125886 GCF_001483705.2 Eufriesea mexicana
TTACGTTACGTTACAATCACCGTTTATGATAATCACTACGGCGAGATTCACTATGATTGGTGTATTTTAGCCTCGCGATTAAATACCTCTTTCTCGCCTTTCATCCTTCCCATCCTGTTTTGCTTAGGATTATTGGCTATCGAGTATCTCTTCAGGTGTAATCAAGCGAGAATTAAGCTCGAGTAAGTAGTTTCACTGAAGATAATTAGGCAATATATGGAACTCGATTCCATATATTGATTCAGACAGAAGCAAAATTCGTGCTGATTTTACAGAGACCTGGACTATTGATCTGCTTCATTCTCAATGACTACGCGTTACGATGGTCAAATCTTGTCAAAAGCGACGTAGTTTATTTCTCTCTACGTATACATTCGAAAACGCATAAACTTATTCCGTGATGTATGATAAAAAAACCTATCAAACACGCTGTTTCGTCTTTCGCCGTGTCTTTCTACTCGTATTTCGTACTACGCTCTCGCGAAATAAAATTTCGAATCTGCAGAAATCGACGACTATCGCAGATACGCAGAGTGCCATTCTCAAAGGCCACCGACTGAAACATCCACGTAAAACGAAAGCTACTCTTCTTCGACCGTCTATCGCAACTTTCCCTCTATCTCGTCGTTCGTTCGCTCATCGAATGAACATTGAAACGAAAGGAAAAAATTATGGAATCCTGTACCGAAACAGGTCGCGTTAGAACGTCTACAAAGCGATCTCGCGAGAACTCGTGCAGCGAGAAGAAAGGAGACATTCCGCTCTCTCTGTAATCGCAGTCATCCCCAATAAACCGACATCCGACCCGGTTTCACGTTTGCACACAACCATGTGTGACACACGCACGTGCACACACCTTGTTCTGCTTCCCCACCCCATTTTCTCGATAAGGCTCTGCCTTCGATTCGCCGATTCTCGAAACTGTGCCGAGCAGTAAATGGGGCACTCGTAAAAGGTACGGGGAACAAATCGCGATCTGACGGAGATATTACGCGTGAATTTGTATCGTTTCGTTCTGGTTTATCCAGACACGGAGTAGAATTATCGACGAAACTAGCTTACAGGCCTGATCTCACCTTCGTACAGACTAGACAGCTACGAGAAGTTTACTATGGGGTTTCGTTACCGTTACCATGGACTTCGAGATGGTTCATTATATATACCTGAAACAGAAAAGAGAAAATGTAGGTTAGACACGGTGCATGTAAGCATTATAGGAGTTGTTCGGCGTTAAAAATTAGCGAGAATGAGATTTCGCAAGGGATGAAAAATAGGATTGAGTTAAACGGACTCGTTAAATTTAGGCGATCAAATATTTCTGCTAGTAATTACGTCTTGGACTTATAAATACGAGTAAACTGTTGATAATTTCTACTATTTATGCAACCTTAAAGCCAGTACCAAGGAAGACTCGAATCTGGTTAGCGAGAATTAGGTTTTCACGCTGGTAACTGGATCAAAACTATTGTTTCGCGCATTGTCTTATTGATCTTCCCTTATAAAGTAGAGTAGAGTCGCAAATAAACACTCTCTTTCCAGAATATACGCTTCAAAGCGAAGTAATGTTTCACGATATACGAAACGACTCCCAGAAACTGTTTCACCCAGATTAATGACAACATTCGAATAACTTCCATATTTGATCGAAGAGACCTTGTGGGAAATGCAAAGAAACGAGTCAACAAATTTGAATTTCGAAATTACTTTCCTCGTTTCGCGCTAATTAAAGTCTCCCCCCTTCCTATCCAAATAAAATTCCCCTAAGCACGAACACTTTGATTGGTTTCACATACGTGTGTCTGTAACCCTTTGCGGACCAAGTCGCATTCGGTGTTTCGTCCTAACAGAGCCAAAGTCAAGAATTAATTATATTTTCATATTTTTCTAACCAATAATCTATTCACGTTGGTATATTCCTGTCAAATTGAATTAGAATCAAAAAATCTGTATTTTACGTATAAAAATTGGTAAGAATGAAAAGGCTCAATGAAAAGGGCGCAAATTCTCCACCCTCTGGGTATCCAAGTAAAATCTGCTCGAGTACAAACAACACGATCGAAATGAAGCAACGTTCGTCACGATTCCCCATGTATCCCGAGCCTTTGAAGAAAACTTAGCGAAAAATAATCAGCAACGCCCACGCGAACGGTGGTACATAGGTGGAGCGAGTAACCCAGAAAAGTCGAAGAGATAAAAATGCCTGCCGCCTGGACGAGGAGATAATACGCAGGAGGAGCGCGCGTTGTCGTCCCGGTAAGGTGACGGGGGTTGAACTCCTCGTGGAGGCAACGAACTCGCCGGAGGCTAGTTGATGCGAGCCCTGTAATACGTGCAGCCTCCACAAGAAGGGGGTTATTTGGTTTTGGTGCTTGCCAGGGTGAGTTTCAGCAGCGCTGCTGCTGGTGCTGCTGCTGCAGCCGACACGGGATGGGCGAGGGCAACGGGCGTGACGTCACGCCCTGCTCTGCTGCAGCGGCGGAGAGCACCAGAGGAGAGGGTGAAGCGAGCGATTAGAAGAAAGATGACCAGCGGCGAAGAGTGGGAGCCGCTGGCAGGTATATAACGAGAACGAGCATAAAAAGACAAAGAGGGATGAACGCGGAAGAAAGATGGGGCGAGAGAGAGGGAGCGAAAGAGAGAGTCGAGGGAGAGGCTGGTGGGGGCGTGGTGAAATGAAAAGATCCCGGGAAAAACTGTAAAGAATGACGATGAGTATGCAAGGCGAAAATGAAACGGAGAAAAAGGCGAAGAGCTGGCGCGTAGGGGATGAAGATGGACGGCCACGGGTAAGATGCGATGCAAGGGTAAAAATGGGGAAGCAACGATAAACGAAACGGTGATGTAACGAGACAGTGACGCGAGAAATAGAGGGATACGGAGAAACAAACGAGTTGAGTAGTAAATAAAGGAGAGCAAAGGGGGAGAGAGAGAGAGAGAAGGATGGAAGAGGAAGTAGGATTTGCGCGTGAAGAACGAGGCAGGTAAAGGAGGAAAAAAAATGCCGTCGAGGGGAAAATAGTAGAACAAACGGAACGGAAACGAAAGGAGAATGAGAGTAGCGTAAGAGTACGAGGAAGAGGAAGAGGAAGGGGACGCGCGAGAGGCAGAGAGCGAGATGCGGAGGGAGAAAGAGGAAGACAGAGAGAGATGCAGAGGGTGCGGGAGAGAAGAAAGGGACGCGTAGTAGAAAGGAGCGTCGCCCGGGCGAGTGGGATATCGAGCGACGTCCGGCGTCGGGACGCCGACCCACGCAAACCGTGACGTCACGCGACGCGTCAGCTGCTGCTTCCGCGCAGAGCAAGCCGTGCGCCCAGCCTTGTGGACCCCACCGGCTTCTCGTCTTCCCGGATCTGCGCCGGGTCTTCCTCATTCTGTTTGCACGGACGAAAACGTGCTCGCCACATGCGCTTCGTTTATGTACGCCACGACGACGACGCTACGCGATCGACGCGTATTTTTATTTTCTCCCTCCTCGTTCATGCTGCCTGTACCGCGGAGCACGGGGCCGGATCGTTTTCCTTTTTCTCTCTCTCTCCCTCTTTCCTCTCCTTTTTATTCTCTTTTTACGACCTCGATGCATTTAATCGAGCCGACTATTCTCCATGCAGCTTATTCGGGGATTTCAGTCACCATTCGCTGATAGTCACTGGCTCCAAAACCGTTTTTTCCTGCCGACTGATCGAAATTGAATGTACTCGGGGACGAGGATATAGGGGTGTTATTGTTTTATGAATTGCTGTCAATTTTCTTCGTCAGTTGGGAAACTCGTATTTGGGGGGAGAGGGGGGATTGGAAATTCAAAAGCTGAATTTTGGGTTTGCGCAAATTTCAGCGTTATAATGTGGAAATATTGGAATATTGCGTTTCTTGTTTGTTATTTAGGGAAAAGAGAAATTTTGGGTATGAATTTTTTTGCAATTCGTGAAACGGGGAATAATATATTTTAAAATGCTTGGTGAATATTTCGGCTTTATTAAGATTCGAGCTACGATTTGCGGAATAACGAATAATTTGAAATTGTAATTTCATTCAGTTTAATATCATTATCCTGTTCATCGTAAGAAAACAGACTTGGTTTATTCAATGTTTAATTATTCAGTCCGAAACCGGTTTACATTAAACACGAATGATTTATTCGATGCTTCGTGGATATTTCGATGCATCACCGATATTTTATTGTGAAAAAAAAGAGAAAAAAGAAAAAGCCATGTTGGATGAGCAACGGATTTTTTATCGTGAATCATTCGGGTTATTCGACCGACAAGTTCGTTCTGGCGTTTATTTTCTAAAAATATTTCAAGCTGTTTCGTCTTTCGCCGTGTCTTTCTACTCGTATTTCGTACTACGCTCTCGCGAAATAAAATTTCGAATCTGCAGAAATCGACGACTATCGCAGATACGCAGAGTGCCATTCTCAAAGGCCACCGACTGAAACATCCACGTAAAACGAAAGCTACTCTTCTTCGACCGTCTATCGCAACTTTCCCTCTATCTCGTCGTTCGTTCGCTCATCGAATGAACATTGAAACGAAAGGAAAAAATTATGGAATCCTGTACCGAAACAGGTCGCGTTAGAACGTCTACAAAGCGATCTCGCGAGAACTCGTGCAGCGAGAAGAAAGGAGACATTCCGCTCTCTCTGTAATCGCAGTCATCCCCAATAAACCGACATCCGACCCGGTTTCACGTTTGCACACAACCATGTGTGACACACGCACGTGCACACACCTTGTTCTGCTTCCCCACCCCATTTTCTCGATAAGGCTCTGCCTTCGATTCGCCGATTCTCGAAACTGTGCCGAGCAGTAAATGGGGCACTCGTAAAAGGTACGGGGAACAAATCGCGATCTGACGGAGATATTACGCGTGAATTTGTATCGTTTCGTTCTGGTTTATCCAGACACGGAGTAGAATTATCGACGAAACTAGCTTACAGGCCTGATCTCACCTTCGTACAGACTAGACAGCTACGAGAAGTTTACTATGGGGTTTCGTTACCGTTACCATGGACTTCGAGATGGTTCATTATATATACCTGAAACAGAAAAGAGAAAATGTAGGTTAGACACGGTGCATGTAAGCATTATAGGAGTTGTTCGGAGTTAAAAATTAGCGAGAATGAGATTTCGCAAGGGATGAAAAATAGGATTGAGTTAAACGGACTCGTTAAATTTAGGCGATCAAATATTTCTGCTAGTAATTACGTCTTGGACTTATAAATACGAGTAAACTGTTGATAATTTCTACTATTTATGCAACCTTAAAGCCAGTACCAAGGAAGACTCGAATCTGGTTAGCGAGAATTAGGTTTTCACGCTGGTAACTGGATCAAAACTATTGTTTCGCGCATTGTCTTATTGATCTTCCCTTATAAAGTAGAGTAGAGTCGCAAATAAACACTCTCTTTCCAGAATATACGCTTCAAAGCGAAGTAATGTTTCACGATATACGAAACGACTCCCAGAAACTGTTTCACCCAGATTAATGACAACATTCGAATAACTTCCATATTTGATCGAAGAGACCTTGTGGGAAATGCAAAGAAACGAGTCAACAAATTTGAATTTCGAAATTACTTTCCTCGTTTCGCGCTAATTAAAGTCTCCCCCCTTCCTATCCAAATAAAATTCCCCTAAGCACGAACACTTTGATTGGTTTCACATACGTGTGTCTGTAACCCTTTGCGGACCAAGTCGCATTCGGTGTTTCGTCCTAACAGAGCCAAAGTCAAGAATTAATTATATTTTCATATTTTTCTAACCAATAATCTATTCACGTTGGTATATTCCTGTCAAATTGAATTAGAATCAAAAAATCTGTATTTTACGTATAAAAATTGGTAAGAATGAAAAGGCTCAATGAAAAGGGCGCAAATTCTCCACCCTCTGGGTATCCAAGTAAAATCTGCTCGAGTACAAACAACACGATCGAAATGAAGCAACGTTCGTCACGATTCCCCATGTATCCCGAGCCTTTGAAGAAAACTTAGCGAAAAATAATCAGCAACGCCCACGCGAACGGTGGTACATAGGTGGAGCGAGTAACCCAGAAAAGTCGAAGAGATAAAAATGCCTGCCGCCTGGACGAGGAGATAATACGCAGGAGGAGCGCGCGTTGTCGTCCCGGTAAGGTGACGGGGGTTGAACTCCTCGTGGAGGCAACGAACTCGCCGGAGGCTAGTTGATGCGAGCCCTGTAATACGTGCAGCCTCCACAAGAAGGGGGTTATTTGGTTTTGGTGCTTGCCAGGGTGAGTTTCAGCAGCGCTGCTGCTGGTGCTGCTGCTGCAGCCGACACGGGATGGGCGAGGGCAACGGGCGTGACGTCACGCCCTGCTCTGCTGCAGCGGCGGAGAGCACCAGAGGAGAGGGTGAAGCGAGCGATTAGAAGAAAGATGACCAGCGGCGAAGAGTGGGAGCCGCTGGCAGGTATATAACGAGAACGAGCATAAAAAGACAAAGAGGGATGAACGCGGAAGAAAGATGGGGCGAGAGAGAGGGAGCGAAAGAGAGAGTCGAGGGAGAGGCTGGTGGGGGCGTGGTGAAATGAAAAGATCCCGGGAAAAACTGTAAAGAATGACGATGAGTATGCAAGGCGAAAATGAAACGGAGAAAAAGGCGAAGAGCTGGCGCGTAGGGGATGAAGATGGACGGCCACGGGTAAGATGCGATGCAAGGGTAAAAATGGGGAAGCAACGATAAACGAAACGGTGATGTAACGAGACAGTGACGCGAGAAATAGAGGGATACGGAGAAACAAACGAGTTGAGTAGTAAATAAAGGAGAGCAAAGGGGGAGAGAGAGAGAGAGAAGGATGGAAGAGGAAGTAGGATTTGCGCGTGAAGAACGAGGCAGGTAAAGGAGGAAAAAAAATGCCGTCGAGGGGAAAATAGTAGAACAAACGGAACGGAAACGAAAGGAGAATGAGAGTAGCGTAAGAGTACGAGGAAGAGGAAGAGGAAGGGGACGCGCGAGAGGCAGAGAGCGAGATGCGGAGGGAGAAAGAGGAAGACAGAGAGAGATGCAGAGGGTGCGGGAGAGAAGAAAGGGACGCGTAGTAGAAAGGAGCGTCGCCCGGGCGAGTGGGATATCGAGCGACGTCCGGCGTCGGGACGCCGACCCACGCAAACCGTGACGTCACGCGACGCGTCAGCTGCTGCTTCCGCGCAGAGCAAGCCGTGCGCCCAGCCTTGTGGACCCCACCGGCTTCTCGTCTTCCCGGATCTGCGCCGGGTCTTCCTCATTCTGTTTGCACGGACGAAAACGTGCTCGCCACATGCGCTTCGTTTATGTACGCCACGACGACGACGCTACGCGATCGACGCGTATTTTTATTTTCTCCCTCCTCGTTCATGCTGCCTGTACCGCGGAGCACGGGGCCGGATCGTTTTCCTTTTTCTCTCTCTCTCCCTCTTTCCTCTCCTTTTTATTCTCTTTTTACGACCTCGATGCATTTAATCGAGCCGACTATTCTCCATGCAGCTTATTCGGGGATTTCAGTCACCATTCGCTGATAGTCACTGGCTCCAAAACCGTTTTTTCCTGCCGACTGATCGAAATTGAATGTACTCGGGGACGAGGATATAGGGGTGTTATTGTTTTATGAATTGCTGTCAATTTTCTTCGTCAGTTGGGAAACTCGTATTTGGGGGGAGAGGGGGGATTGGAAATTCAAAAGCTGAATTTTGGGTTTGCGCAAATTTCAGCGTTATAATGTGGAAATATTGGAATATTGCGTTTCTTGTTTGTTATTTAGGGAAAAGAGAAATTTTGGGTATGAATTTTTTTGCAATTCGTGAAACGGGGAATAATATATTTTAAAATGCTTGGTGAATATTTCGGCTTTATTAAGATTCGAGCTACGATTTGCGGAATAACGAATAATTTGAAATTGTAATTTCATTCAGTTTAATATCATTATCCTGTTCATCGTAAGAAAACAGACTTGGTTTATTCAATGTTTAATTATTCAGTCCGAAACCGGTTTACATTAAACACGAATGATTTATTCGATGCTTCGTGGATATTTCGATGCATCACCGATATTTTATTGTGAAAAAAAAGAGAAAAAAGAAAAAGCCATGTTGGATGAGCAACGGATTTTTTATCGTGAATCATTCGGGTTATTCGACCGACAAGTTCGTTCTGGCGTTTATTTTCTAAAAATATTTCACATTGACTTCGGTATTAATTCTAATTTAAATTTATACAGACACCGATGTATACATTCGGAAACTAAGAACGAGTCCGTTTCATGTGGCGAAATTTCTACCAAGAAAATATATAACTGAAATTCGAAATGTCTCTTGCAGGAAATTTCCTTCCGCCAAGAACTTCTAAAATATTTGGCACTATATTCGTTTTTCAAACCAGGGAAATATATTTACGTACGTTTAGTACGAGTTCAATAACCATTTTCAACGAACAAACACACGACACAACGAAGAATACCGCAAAAATAGTTAACATTCGCGTCCTTACACTTTGAAAAGAAAAAAAAAAAAAAACAGCAAATTCCACACCGATGTGCCATTGTGAATGAAAAAATATTCTATTCATTAACAAACACCATCGGCATGCTCATCCTCCACGTCAGAAATTCAGCTCTATTCTATCCACTCCAAACTCAGTCATCGTGAAAACATGCATGACATCGTTGCAACGGCACGAACGTTCCGTCATCCGGATTCCAAGTCACACGGTTGACCTCCGATACATCCCGATATATACGTGCATATATCATATCACGATATATATATCTTTCAGTCAGTCGGCGGGTTTTCCCGCCATTTTAGTCGCGGAGACAGGAAACGGTCGGCGTAGCGGCGTCTGGCTCGACCCGGAAGTGGAGTGCCGCGAATGGCGGAGAGAATGACGAGCAGACGCACAACGGCGAGTGGGAGAAACAAGGAAAGGTAGAGAGACAGACAGAGAGAGAGAGAGAGAGAGAGAGAGAGAGAGAGAGAGAGAGAGAGAGAGAGAAAAGTCATTGTCTATGAATTCCTGGCGGCCTTCCGCCTGGGCGTATCTCCGCGACCGGATTGACTGCCTACGAGCAGTCGCGTGCGTCTATCCGGTACGCGGCTACTTTCACGTACGACGACGACGCGTGCAACGACTCGAAATTCCAATCTCTGCTCGATAAAAGTCCGCCTACGTGTCACCTCTACCAACGACACCGTGTTCTCGGACGATTCGAAACGCTTCTCCTCGCGGGACACTCGCGTGGTCGCGACCGCTGTCCTCCGCCGTCACCGCCTCGCCTGCTATCGCCGCGATGACGCACACACGCGGGAGCAGATAATCGGTAACCTTGAATGTAACCGGACGAAAGATCACGCTAAATATATCAAACGAGTATGTGTACCTTTCCATTCCGCCCCGCTTCCATCACGATCCTTACATTCGCGAGTGTCTACGCCTACTTGGAAATTACGATGAGCCTTTCGTTCGATGGCGATACCACGACGACGGGCTTACACAGGCTTCTCGGTCGACTGCTTCTCATGCGAGGCAACATATTTCGGAGGATATAGAAACGAAAGAGATCGGGTTGTAACGAGAGGCGAAAACAGAAACGCGAAAGGAAGAGGTATCCAAAAATTTGCTTCTCTTCTGATACGCGATCGGATTCAGACTTCTCTATAAGATTCCTCGCGTAAGTTTGCATATTTCTCGAGACGAGAAGACGTAAAATTCGGAGTAGCTTCGTAATGAAATGACTACAACTCCGCCTGGAATCAACGAAGACGGTTAATTGTGGAAAAAATGACCATTTCGCTGTTTTACTGACTCTAAGCACATAGAGGAACTCCGCGAGGAACTCGACTGGTCTGAACAGCTTCGCAGCGACGTAGATGGACGCAAATCGGCTTTCTATCGTCGCGGCTGGCCAAGGCGAGCGCTTTAAGTGGCGTTGGTGCACACAACACGGAGCGCAGAGAAGAGAGGAGGCCGCGTACCAACACACTCTCTGTCGGCCCCTTTATACACGCGTAGTGGCCAGGCTCGTAGCAGCAGACGGGTCCGCAAAGTACGCCAATTGGCTAACGCGATAAATGAGTAGAATAAAACGAATTGACCGTACGATAGGTTAGGAGCATCAGCCGGTCGGCCAGTCAGTCAGGCGTTCGGCTTCCTGTGACGCATCCGATTGAACGAGCAAAGAGGAATGAGACGCAGTATGCAGCAACAACTCGCCTGGTACCACCAGACACTGACGGCTCTCTTTCACGTGTTTCGCGTCCCCGTCGCTCTGTGCCACGTGGGTGGCACGAATGAAGCACGCCCATGACGAAACTCATTATCGGCGATCGATCGAATGATTCATCGTCGTACCACTAACCTTCCGCTTCCTGATTTTACCTGTAATTAGAACGACCGTGCTAGAAACCCGGTAGGTACACACGATCCTGTTTGCGACCACCGGTGAACCAGACACGGAGGAGGAGGCGGAGGCTCGTCCTCGTCTCTCGCTCTCTGCACTCTGGCTTCTCTTCTCCACGATCTGCCTCTGCTGCTAAATGCCGTGCTAACGGGACGCCAGGGACCCAAGAGAAGCAACCGCCGATCGACACACGGTTTCTCTCGCAGTCGATCGATCACCGCCACCGATTTACCATTCACCCTCAACCTACTGTGTCTTTTCGTTCTAGGGGATGGCAGGTTTAAAACGCTCCCGGGGTGATCACGTTTGGGGATAGGGTTAGCTTTCACTGCCTCTCGTTTACACCCCATGCTCTGATTTCATTCTTCGGTAACGGACTTTAGATGCATACATTTCGTTCGTGCAGTTAGGATGATGCTCACTTTGTCGGACGATATCATTTTCGAGAGTTGGATAAACGGTTTTGGAGTTTAGAAAATTGAAATTACCAAGTCAGATCTTTCTTAAAGACTGTCTCTATCGTATTTTATCAAAGGCTGTGTTTATCTATGCGATTAGCAAAGATTTAAAGGATCAATATTTCGATTCGCTAACGATTCCTATTTCACCGAGTCGATCCGATCGATCGTCGTGTACAATTCACGATTCGTATCTCCCTGTCAAGCGTTTTGATCACGGAGAAAATAGGATCTCGGCTGCTCGTGGAGGAGATTGAATCCGAGGAAGGATCAACGTTTAGTGTTGGAAAATGGGACTTCTAGGGCGATTATACGCCGTATTTCGGGGAGGGAAAGTTGGTTCGTAAATAGTCATAGGTGATTTATCGCGATCGAGAGAATGGGAAGTAGATTGCTACGGCTATTAGTTCGCTGTCACGAACTTCCTACGTCTCGCATACTCGGCTTCTCTGATTATGGAATCGCGTAGGATTTTATGGGATATAACACTTGCGAGCAAAGATTTCGATTGTTCCACGGATGATGTTGATACGTCATTTGGCCAGACGCGTTTACGAGTTTCTCGATCGTTTGATTCGAATCGCGTTTTATACGCGTTGCAGCGATTTTGTGCATGCGGGGGATTGCGTTTCCGAATAACTCGAACCGATGAATCCAATTTTGCGAATGGAAGGAAGAACGCGTGTACGGTACCGGTTTCACTCGACCACCGATTTATGCTGTAAATAGAAAATTTGTATGCATTAACGTGTCGCTAAAAATAATCGCGGACTTTCATCGTCGACGATTTTCACGGTGGCCGTTTTATTTTTCAATTTGCCAAATCAGTTTAATCATCGCGCAGATGATAATTACGATTTTAACGAGTGTTCGCGTATCAAGTAGCACCGTTCGAAAGTACTCCGCGTCTTATTGGTCGAATAAACAAATCAATGATTATTTGGCACAACGTATTAATTGTAAATCCAACAAGCAGTTTTCGCGCGGATTAACGGAGAAATTAAAATCGAACGTTCGAATACGAAGCTGCGAGGCACCGGGTGATTTAACGACACGTAAATAAATCATAATTGTATCGAAGGCTGTAATAACGGAATGTCGCGCCACTTTTTTTTAATCATTAAACCGAACCGAAACGTTTATCACGTCATTAATTCGTAGGACGGTAATTGCACGCCTCTAATGCAATAACGAGTTTTCCTAACACCTAACACGCGTATCGAATCGCGCGTTTAAAAGGCCCCGATGTCTCCACTAGACCGCAAGAAGCTATTAATAAACTCAACCTTCTCAAAAATCACTTTCCACCACTCGAGCCACTTTCGTTTGCGCAAGTATTTCGAAAGAAGCGAATTTTTCTTCGAATTTCCGAAGAAATTTCTATTCGTGCATGAATCGTGTCAAATTATGCCATTGCGAAGGAAATTACAGTATCATCGAGGTTATTCGCGATCCACGGGTATTGCGAGAAAATGGGCGTTTTTAATTAGTCACTGGATGACGAGTATAGTACGCAGCACGGTCCGGCTACGCGCTGCCATCGGTAGCACAGAGTATTGCGCCGTGCCACGATTAGGTCTACGGCTATTTCTATAAATAAATTTGTCTGTCTATCTCCCGAGATACAGTACTTTTCCTGGAACCTCGCGTTCACGCAACCATTGTCGAGGAGCTAAAATAGATAATTCATTAAACGGAAACGTAGCAAGCATACACAGCAGGATACCGTGCCAACGTTCCATTCGTAGCGTGTAAATATTCTCGAAGCTACAGCGCTCCTTCAGCTACGAACGACAGGAAACTCCATTAAGAGAATGAAGCTTCCACTCGTGGACCTGACTCACCTAAACGATGTCCAGCGATTAAGATCGAACCTGTGGAATCTCTTGAAACGAGGACCACGAAGAATGGTTGACGAGCATCCGCGAGCGAGAGAGGGTGGCCACGCGCGGAATTATCGGCGTGGAAATCGCGCGGAACGCGATCATCGTCGACGACGAGGTCGCATTAGGCGAGCGGTAAATTGCGAAAACGTTTCGGTGTGGCGCGGACGCGAAAGCTCAGCGTGTCAAAAGTCAACGACCTTTCGGCTTACTCCAGTGACCAAAGCAGCCACGGCGGGCGCAGCGAGTGCATGCAAAACACGAAGGAAAATCGAGCGTGCAGATAATGCCAGGGACCGTGCATGGACTTTCGTCTCCCTCTCTCTCTCTCTCTCTCTCCCTCTTTCTCTGACATGCTCTCTCTCTGTCACTGTTTCTGCTCGTTGTCGTTCGGTCGTAGTAAAGTAGTCGACTCTGGCGAGGCTTTTCAGCCTCTCTCGTAATGGCCGCTCAGGGTTTACGCTTCGTCGAGCAATCCGCTGAATCGATCGACGAGAGACGCTACACGTCCCCCTCGTGGCGCGTGCTATCGCTTTCTTGTCGATACCAGGCAAAGATTATCGGCGGGTATCGTGAAAACGAGGAAACAGTAGGGAACTAGCAGCCAACCGGGGAAGGGAACGGCACTCACGAGAGCGGTGCGTGCTGCTCCGCGAGACGCGGATGCTGTACGAGGAAGAAGAACCGGCGGCGATCTATTCATAGATCGACGAACGTGAAAGAACGCGAAGAGCCATGGAAATCCATGAATCAGGTCTGTCTGTAGGAGATGGACGAGTGGTACCGAGGACTCGGGGTTCGCTGGGAACTTTAGACGTCGCGGGAGCTAGCTACCCTGTCTGAAAGTCTCAGGGCAGTTGTCATGTTTGCTCTCGATGTGGAAAAAGTTGGATAACCATTGCAACGGTAGTTGAAACATTATGCTTCGTTTTAGAATTTCGCTGCCGAATAAATCCATCGTCTATGAAAGCTGTAGGATTTTATGAAAGAGCGCATAGATAAGTCGACAGAAATGGAAATCGTAGATACCTCTATTAGAATCGAAGCCAATTTTACGATTTCATTGAGGAATAAATATGATTTACCCTTTCGCTGGTATAGGTGACTATAGTCACTGGCCACAAAAATTGACAAGTGCTCCCGTTCCGCTTAGCTCTCTTCGCAAAGAATTGCAAGTGCCATTGCCATGCTCGGTTTTTCTTTTCCTTTTTTTCTTCAAAAGACGTGGTCCCGAATGCTAGAGACTGCGCGCGCGCAATGTTTCCACCTTTGACGCGATGCTTTGTTCTACGGGAGAAACTCCGTCGCGACGCCCACAGTAGCGAAAGGGTTAACATTCGCTATAATTGAAACCGAGGTATGTAAAATTAACGCCTCTTTGCGTTCAACTTCGCGACGAAAGGAGTATGCGAATAAAGAAGGGTACGCGGCTCGCGGGTTAACTATCAATTTCTAGCTGGAAACTACTTCAAGTCAGGAGTAGTAGCCTCGGATACAGGTCAAGTTAGGAGAAAGGAGAACATCGGAGCATCTCCGTTATGAAGAATGAAAGAAATTACTAAACAGAAAATTTCTGACCAGTTAACGATTTCGTCGGAAAATAAGAAACACTGAAATTCGTTCAATTTATTATGTATCGTATACAGAGAGAAGTATAAGATTCTGAATTAATCTCGATAGACGGATGAAAGTTTGAAATACCAAAGTGGAATTTTCACGAATAAAAATTCCAATTACTAATAGACTCAATCGCCACTCCCTGTACGCGAGTATAAATAAATCGACCTTGACAAAGTCGAGGGCATACCAGTTTTCGAGCGGAGAAAAATCCTTGGTGCATTACACTCTCGGAGGGATCCCGCAGGAGGAAAAGGTCGGAAACGGCGATAGCCGTTAATCAATGTCATCCAGCGTGTACGTTGGAATCTGCAAATGCATCGAGGTCACGATATCCGACGAATCTAATCACGAACTTGCCTCGATAGGAATACGGAAGGTTTCTTCTGCCGGTGGGGCTATGCTCCGTTTTTGACGATCGTCTATGAACAGATTCGTCAAGAACGAAGATCGTCTTTGGCGATCTGTCAGCCGAATATCAGCGCGATAACGTTCGTTCGAATTTGTTTCACGATTGACATTTCCCGTATCGCCACGATTTCCTGAGAATTTTTATTCATGCCACGCGTAGCATCGATAACACGCGTTGGAGTATCCATCGGTGTGCTGGCAGTGATTTTCAAGTCGGAAAATGTGTCGTTGTCGAGTCGAAGAGACAATGTACAGGACAGAAGATACGACGAGGAAAATTGGATATGGTAAAGTAAAGAAGCAGTATGTACATACACGTATAATAGAAAGTGTAGATAGACATACGAAGTATATGAAAAACATATTTTCCTATGAAAATAGAATGTCTCAAAATTAAAGTGTTTACTTATATCTTTTGATTTGTTTACGCTTCGATTCGGTCTATTTATTTCCACCTCCATTTGTTTATTTAGGTCTCGATCTATATAGCTAAGTCTCTATTTGTTTACTTATATTTTGGGCCCGTTTGTTTACATTTTTGTAGATTTGTTTACATCTATATTTGATTCATCTGTAAGTCGATGCAACCTGTCATCTACCTAGCTGCTCTAGAATTCCGTAACTATTTGTCAGCTCCAAAACTGCTATTTATTTTACACATATTTCGCTACAGTTCTTCATGCTGAAAATACGAATCAATTTGAAGAGAAAAATCACCATGAATCACCGTCTATCTTATCAGACGAGTAAGACTCGAAGACGAAGAAACACCACTAACAATAGAAAATTGTAATGGGTCATTGCACCTCGTGAAGCCAAGGTGAAACAACCGTGAAAATTCGACGTCTCAACAGTCATCCAACGTTTCCTCGAGAATTATATATTATCCTGTCAATTCGCATATAGATGCGAGAGATTCGCGTTATTTGTATGAAAGATGTTTGATTACCGTGAGAAGCGATAGCTCCTTCCCGAGACTCATCGACGAGAGTTGTCGTGGAGGGATTGTCGAAGCATATAAGAGATTGTTAATCCAAGAGATCGGTGGGAATGATCGTGATCGATCGACGATTTCAGGTTTATTTTCCTCTTTCGTGCAGCGACTCTTTTTCCTTCTTTCGCTCTTCGTTTCATATAATATTCAATCCTGCAGTCGTCAGTGACTGATATTGCTTTATTGACTCGTGCTCCCGTAGGTATAACGAAATAGCAGATGATATTTTATTCGTAAATCGTGTATACGTCGATACTTTCGGAATTATTCGAAAAATTCGAAGCCGAAGCTGTCCAATTATCTCGATGAAAAGGAACAAAGAAATATTTGCTAGGATATAAAAATACAAGAAAATGTATGAGTCATTCGATTGGAATGATCTTTGTCTCTTATATTGGTAGTTAAAAGAGATGTGGATGTAAAAAATTAGGCAGATTTTTCGTGTCTCCTTTTATAGTCTTTTCTCTATTTTTTAATACAAGAATATCCTTTAAACGGAATTATACATCTTACTCGTCTTTCTTTTTCGATATAATCATTTTTCAAAACATTACTTTAAATAATTCTGAAAAATTATTCAAGGAATTAATCAACTGCCAGGCGCGTTACTGACAAATGTACTCAGAGCTGTACTTGACAAGAGAGAGAATATTTAAATTCGTTCGCAATGCTAACGAAAAATTTAATCCGCAAGTTCACGGATATTAATTTTTCTCCAGAGACAGGAACATTCGTCCATCTTCATTTAAATCATCGTGGCGCGAAAAGCGAGCTGAACCTTGGTGTCGGTGCAATATGCAACGAAAGGACAAAATCTCCGCGAGGACAATTATGAGAAACAAAAAGCGAACTAGTTCTCCTTCTTGCATATACGCAGAGATACAAGGAACGCCAAGGACGATGTCTTTGATCTTCGTGTCGAATGTAAATCGCTCTATCATTTGAAAACCTACTCACCTGCACCGTGAGAATATTAATGAAACGCGATCGTAGCGAGGCAATACTTTTCAGAAAATGAATTTCTTATACGAGGTAAAGGGTACTGGTTAAGCTTCATGCACTGACAGCTATCGAAATAAAACTGCATAAGCCACGACGAGGCGCGTTAAGCTGTTTGTGTTTATCTTTAATCGTATATAAATTATTCGTACGGATTCGCGTCGAGAAATAATTTAGAAATTAATTAGAAGCGATCGATAAATGTATCTTGAGTAATTTAAAAGGGGATTTATAGGAGTATCATTATCAGTTTTTGTCGATGCTCTTTTTTCTTCAAGTCAAGTTACGAGATACACATTGCGGAATATATCATTCTCTTCTACAAATGATTTATCGATCATTCAAAGTTATTTGCAGAGAAATAGCTAGCTTGGAATTTTTATTTCGTTTAATACGTGATACGAGGGAAATTATTTCGTTATTAAAGGATCAGATGGTGCTAATAATAATACAATAATAAATAATATTCTCGTATCATAATAGTTATCATCGAGGCTTCTCAAAGTTGAAAAAAAATGACGACAAAATTAATCATTCATAAAAATAATGAAAAAATGAAATAACAGATGTCCAGAACAAACTACAGCTCAGTATTCGCTACAGAACTACCTTTACCTCGTCTCGCAACCATCAACCAACCTACACCATTAACTCATTTCCAAAGTTGAAACAGGTACATCCATTCGAGTGCATCGATTTTAATTGAAAACTGCAGAGGGAAAACACGACAAATCCATTTTTATTAATTTTCTGATTTTTATATTACTTCCTACCTAAAGGAAATTGTTACTATATATTAAAAAAAAAAGAAAGGAAATTATAAAAAAACAGATTCTAAGATACAGAATTACTCGTCGAGTAACGAAAACATGATTTACCATATTTTCCCTCATAATCACCAACTGATTTCCAAATCGACAACGCAAATCGATACAATTAAAATGTCACGAATGGAAAGCAAATCAGGACTACGTTAAACAAACAGCACATAACCCACTAAAATGTCCAACGTCTCCAACATCACGGTAACGAAATACAAGACACCGAATAAACCATAAATTTCTCGGACAATTTTATTTCCCGATAACTCGTATATCACACGTGTCGCATTACAACTCATACACGCAAGGCTAAAATAAGCAACAGCGGTGCAACGCGAGAGACATAAAATTCGAGACACACGAAATTCAGCTGGCAACGAACGTGTTAATCCGTAACGAAGAAAATACCGTGGGACGCGAGACGCGGAGCGGCTAACGATTTATCTTTGGTTTACTCGAGCGAGCGGACAGGACGACGCAATATCCCGAAGAGGACGTCGAGGAACGATATTCCTGACGTCGGCCACCGTCCGTCGTGGAAGAGCAAACGGTGCGATAGATCTCGCGGACGCGGCGCACGACGTAATTCCATGGAAATAGAAATCCTTTCGCCGACATCTTAAACCGCCATTGGTCGCGGTCGATGGCAGCGGAAAAACAGCGCCCGCCGCGAGTGAAACTGCATTCTTGTCAAGTACGTTTGCGGCAATCGTAACCGATCATTATTCCACACAAGGTGAACCGGCACGCTTTTCCAGGAAATACCAACGCGCCTCGACTCCGCTCGGCTCGATAATTCGTCAACTCGACCAACCAGCTGCTTCGGAGTCGCTTTGATTACTACTTTTATGTTTTAGAAACATCGCCACATTGCTAACCGAGTGTGTGCTCAGTGTTCGACTATTCGGAAATTTGACGATTTTTGGTAGAACGTGGGTTATGCGAACGCGGAGTGCACCTTGTGTATTTAAACTGAAAAATTCAAGCTAACCGCGAGTTGGAAAATTTGACGCGCAATATATTTAAATTTCTAGACTGGGTCTTGTCAATTGGCACTGTCAAGAGGGATTTCTAAGTACAGGTTGGAATACAGTTAGGCTGTAATTAATGATCTAATCCTGTTAACCAAGACATTTCCCAACAAAAGCGACTCTCGACTGAATATTAATCTACCTTTTACCATAAGTCATCCATGACTGATGTCTTCTCATGGAACTATTTCCAGAAACGGAAGTCACCACGACATTTTGATGTCGCAAAGACTGTTAGTTTTAAAGATTCAGTTCTCAGGATTGTTCATTTCGAATCGACGATATTTGAAATTAATATCGATCTTTGATAACATATATCTGCGGAGTCTATAATTATTTTAGCCACACTGGGATGTGTATCTCGTGCCAATTCGAGGAAGGCGTGACTCCGTGTCAGGATAGCCTATAGAAATTGCAAGATAGATGACAGACTGTGATAAATATTAAATGTTCCGTATATAGAAAGTCGTTAGAAGTTTGACATTGTTGAGATGAACTTTGGATACATACAATACGGAAGATATTTATCTGAAATTAGATTTATTCCTTCCCTTTTGCATTTTAGCACACAGCGTCCATTAATCGATACGATCCACGATACCATTCATTACCCCACTGGCTATTGTAGAAAACAAACAACTGAAAACTGAAAAATTATAATTATTCGAAGCTTAAAAGACAGAAACGCGATGGAAAAATATTCCGTCCAATCATACGCTTACAAATCAATCCCGCGAAACGGAATACAAATTTTTCGATGCATCGCGACGATATTTATTACCGTCTGGAATCAAAAAGTAACGAACTGAACGAAGCGTAAAAAGGGAATGCAAGGATTCCGTAACGAAAGTCTAACCCCGATACCAGCTGGTCGACAATTATTTTCATCGGATCTTCAGCCTTCCGTGAAAGAAGCCTTACGGAATGCCAATTTGCCGACGTAAACGGTTAAATCGAGTGGCAGTTCCGCGGAAAAACGTTATCCTATAAATTTCCGGGAAAGGTGCGTACCAGCAGCTCGGTGGAAAAGCTAATTGGCTGAGAGTGGCGCGGCGGGATATATTTAGCCGTTGAAAGTGCGAGTATTCCGCGTGTCTCCGTTTTCCCGCGCGTATCCGAGACTCGAGGCCCGGCTGCAAACACTGTGCCACGACGAGACGAAGAATGGAGAATCCTGACCAAAGCCGTGGCCTGGAAACTGGCCGCGAAAGAAACGGGAGCGACGCGGTATGCCGCCACAACGGCGCAGATTCATCGAGAGAGATCGTGCCTATGAATAGGGGAGATAAATAGACAAAGCGAACCGAGACGGGTGGCTGGCAGGGAACAGGAGGTGGGGAAGAAAGGAAGAAAGAAAGAAAGAAAGACAGGTAGGAACGGCGTGAGGTGTTGCAAACGGAATAGTCAAGGTTCACGGGAGAGGTATGCGGATCTGAAAAGCCGATAGAGCCAAACGAGCGAGGCAAGCTTTCGAGGGAGTATTATGCGCACGAGATGGACATGCCTCTGGAGTACTAGAGTATATACCCTGTGAAACGAACGTTTACTTTGGAATAAAAGTTTTCTTTTTTCTCCCGAGTGCCAGTCGGATAAACGGAACCTCTGAATCCGGGGTGTCCCGAGTCACCGGGCTGGACCGTGTTGTCCTTAAAACGTTTCCAGAAGTCCAATACGTATGGAGCATTGCATATTTTTATGCACGCTTTTACTATGCACTTGGATACCTGCGGAAAAATTCTATTTCCACTTGCTTCTCAGCCGAACTTTGCGATTTTCGATATCCATCGGGGACGTATCGTGCTACCCTGAGATGTTACCTGGAGATACCGATCTAATTAAGGTTTCGTCAACCACTTTGCTAAATCGTACACAATCGTTCGACTGATTATTACGCGTTGGACTGAATTCGGTCACGATAATCTAGCTAAATCTATCAACCAGAGTGAGTTATTCCGACAGCCCGTTTGAAGTCTACCACGGTTTACATTTTTAACCCTTTCACAGTGTTAAAATACGAATTCAATATGAATTCGGGCCCAAAAATGTCTAGTTTCTTTACCTTTGAAAACACTTCGACATGTAATAAAAAATGTCAAGAAGCGCGTTTTATATGTATCTTGTTAGTGATTAGTCCGTGTATAGTACTTGACGCTCATGATCACCTTTCCCAATATCTATCTTTCTTCCAAGATTTACGCATAGCGTGTTTCATCCGCCACGATTGATCATCTGACAGTGGTAGGTTTAGCGTTAATGAAACATAAGCCGAAGTTCTTTATCTCGCACGTTCTCTCGCACCTCGTATATCTCGAATCACCGATTTCGATCGCGAGTGGGAGCGTTAATTCGATTCACGCTATGTCTATTCTCCATCGTAAGGTCGACCGATCGGACAGACACGCACCATTGGACCCGAACGCGAGAACGGTGTTCATAGAGAGTGTCGGCAGAACGAAAATTACATGGCCGGTAAAACGAAGTGTCGGTCTAATTGTTTCAATTATGCCTGACGCGAACAGCTACCGCAGCCTCCTCTCCGGGAGCAAGTCGTTGGGAGATCTTCACGGCTGACACTGCTGCGATTGTTATGAAACATCCAGGATTACCGATGAGATTGCGACATCTGACGTGAGATTATGTTCGAGAAATTCTACGGGACTAACGCTTTCGTTGGACATGTGCACACCGGAAACTCCGCAAGTTACGTTCAGGACAGACCCGGTTAGATACGAGGGAACACCGATGTTGTTATTGCCATATCTTTATCGTGTATTTAAATGAACGGCATACACGCGAGAAAATCGGAAATAAGGACAAAAATGTAAAGTGATCGGCACGAAGGGTGAGAAAGATAGAATGGCAAAAATGGTACTGAAGGTGCATTTAGAAAATTGAACCAAAATACATAACATCTATAAAATATATAATACAAGTACTATCTACCAATCTACTCGATGGAGTATTCAAGTCTTCTAAAGTTTATCGTTGAATTATTAGCAAATTATTCCATCAAAAGTTTCAACCTACACGATAAGGAAAATCGCCTTGAGATTCATTATTTATTAATTAGTAACAAATTATTCAGACGAAAGTCCAAGAATTCGTCTTAAATCAACAGAAATAGGAAAGTCGACTCGAGATTCATAATTCGTTAATCGCTAGGAAATTATTCAACCAAGAATCGAGAAATTTGCACGGTAAAGCTAGAAAAGCACGAAACATCACCCGACTCTTTCGCAAAATCCTTTCTCCCTGTGAGCCAGCGAACGAGAGACGTCTTCCCAGAGAAAACACTTGCCGCGTCGAAAATAGCAGGACTTTTTCGCCGCGTTTCCAATCCTCGCAGAATTTCCATCGCGAGGAGACAGATCGAGCATAAATACAGCACGGCCACGTAGCGTAAAAGCAAGATGAAGGACCTCGTAGGAGAGAAGCGAGCGGACCAGCTCGATTCTTAGCGCTCGCGCGAGCATGACCCGTGCAACACTTGGCTGGCATTCCACGATGGTTCTTTCCGTGGGCACATCGCCGGTAAATGCTTCGACCCCGTGGAAAAAAAGAAGGTATTTGCAACACGCGCGACAAACTCGCGGCACCGATTCCGCTCTGCCACAGATGCGTTCGCGTTGCGTCACGAGGATACGTTCGGTCGCCGATTTCACGACTTTCGCGGGAAAATTGACGTCGGAAATTTGAGAAAAGGAACGACGGGCTTTTGAAGAATTAGGATTAACGCGTCGATCGGAATTTATCCTCTCGCAATCGCTGCAGCAATGGTTCATCATCGGGTACCGTTTATTGGAGTTACCGTTTATTAAAAAATTAGAAAAATACAGGTAATTAGACTATATCGTGAAATTAAAAGATTTGGGGCATCACGTAAAATTTGCATGGCAATCGATGCGTTAATGTATCGTATATGCATGTGTATCGTGTCAGCGGTTCTTGTGAGACCGTCAGCGAAGATTGTCGAGGAAACAAGAGGGTGTTCCAGAGTTACCGAAGAATTAAAAGTTGTATTATTTGGGGTGATTTAGTAATGGTAACGATTCTAAATTTACTTTGGAATTTACGATTATTAGTGACATTTTCCCGCTACGGAAATGGGTGAAATGGACAATGATGATTCAAAATATAATCGCAACAATTCGTTTTTGGATTGGAAAATTTATAGCTAATATAAAATATTCAAAAATATTCCCGACAGGGTAATCGTATAAATTTCGAAGAGTTCGACGCTGTGTGACTCGTTTTCGACGAAACTGGGAGAGAAGGAGAGATATGCTAATAAATAATAGCGAAACGAAGCGACATTACGTAAGGGAACGTTCTCGATAACGAAGAGAAATTTGTTAACGCTATTTATTACGATTGCAATTGTATAATCGTGAATGAATGCACCAACAGCATAGAAGCTGCGCAAAAACTGATCACGCGAGAACAGATTGCAAGCCGTTGCGTTACTTATGGCGCCTGTAAATTATGGGCCTGGTAAAGAGCGAGAGAGCGAGCGAGAGAGAGAGAGAGAAGGAGAAGGGGCATTCTATGCCTCGCCACACCTCGTGTCATTGCTCTTTTTCTCTTTAAATAAATATTGTGATGCCTGTTCATGATCGCGCGAACGGTGAATTAACAAAGGGAATTCCATCGCGTCGGTGGAGGGAAAAAAGGAAAAGGGAAGAATCCCGTGCACACGCTGAAAATAAAATTGCACGTTATGCAACCCAAGAGCGGACGAGAGTTTGAAACGCTGTTGATGAAGAGAGTGATGTCACGTCGATGGAATTCCATTCAATACGCGTGAAATGTTTCTTTTTCCAATAAGAGAACGTTTATGATCCGACGAATTCTGTTTTTACGCTTTTTCCACATTGACTGCATTTTACGGGTACACAGATATTTCGGGTATTCGCGCGAAATTTCACCATACCTTCTCATTCAACGATATTAAACAAATTAATAGAGTAGTAGATGCCCTACCCTTTGAGCCCGGGTTTCGTCCAGCTAAATGGCACGGGAAGGTGTTAACGGTGCTAGTTCAACAGGCGCCTATCGCTCTTTAAAACCAGCACAGCAGGACCTACGAATACTGTCAGGCATGAATGCGTAATACATCTTATCATCTGAACCAATTTCGGATATTTCATACGTACAATTTCATCCTCGAAATCTCGACAACGCGTCTGCTGGGAAAATTACGCATAATTCTAGTCGCGATACTTCGTACTTTGGAAATTCTGCGACGACGAAATACGTCGGGGAAACTGCGAATCGAATGGGAGAAGGTCGACGTGTCTGGATCTGGACAAGCTCATTGGATAAATCAACGTGGTTCTTCTCTATATTAAGCTATATAAGCCGTCTCCAATTAGCAGCTAAACATAGACGAAGAAATAAGAAGAAAGGTCAAGAACTCGGGCGGAGGGACGGTGGGGCGACGCGTTATGCGATAAACGGATGACTCTTCGTTAATTGGCGATCCCGAGAGAAAGCGAACGCCGTAACGGAGTTATCTGGTAATTGCGAAATGCCGGTACACCGTGAAATTGTTCGAAAGGTTCAACGCAGTTCGGGGAACGCGTCGAATGATCGCGGTTATCGATCGGTGAACAGGTTCTTTCGTTTAGCGCAGGGTGATGAGTAAACGCAACGCTGGTAATGATCTCTTTAGGCTATTGGATAGGTAGGGTGGAGTGAAGGGGATTTACACGAAACCGTGAATATATTGGAAATTTCGAAAGTATCTTTCCAATTCCTGGTAGAAATTTGGAAATTAAATTCGCATTTAATTACCACCTGAATTGCGAGACAAGTGTGAAATCGGTCAAACTGTAGTCCCTAACGGCAAATGGCGTATTTGATAGAGTCGTTCGAAATATACTTTACGATTTCGTAAAACGGTTGTAAATACTGCGTTCGATTTCTTAAACGCATTTTAGTATCACTCGTACACCATCGTCCCGAGTAGACAAAAGCATACGAGGATTTACGAGCGTTACCACATACCTGCGCGAAGGAATTGTACGTCCACGTCTAATAAGTCAGTGTGCCTACGTTTCGTGTCCTTTCATTTCTGCAAAGACATTTAAACCATTCTATGAATTGATACATGACGCTGAACTACGCTACAGTTGCATCAGAACTCGTTAACGTAACGTCTGACAAGAGTATTAGCAATTCATTCATTGCATTCATATCGTGCATAGACTGTCTCCTAATGAATGTCACTCATCCTTTTCCATTAGTTGACAGCGACATTCCTATCAGAATTACCATTGAAGCATCCTAACTTCAAATACACGCACTTCGAAAAAAGGAAAAGGGTGATTTCAAAATATCACCATAATCGATACCTCGACGCGTCTTCCTATCCGAGGAACCATCATACCTCGTGAAAGAAAGGAGAAAATTTACTTTTCCCGCCACTTTCATCCCACCCGTCCATTCTTGCGGCTATAACGCACGAACCAGGACAGAACGAGCTATAATTTCTATCCCCCATAAATCCACTCGATGAATCGATATCGCATCGAAGCTCTCCACCCATAGATTAGGTCGCGAAAACATTGTATCGCGGTTATTTTAATTAACAGCCGCCCCGAGCGGAGAAGCTTAACAACTTCCTGCGCGCTTTCTAGCGGTGCTCGCGTCGCGACAGTCACCCGTTTCACGTGAAGAAATATGTCGACAGCTAATCGGTTTCTCCTCGACCGCCCTAGGAAGTGGCATGGCGGTCTGTTTCGCGTAACCGTAACCGGCGATCCGCGGATAGAACCGTGCCGGTTGTTAACCGATTTTTCTCCCATTCCGATCCAACTTCCTCCCTTATTTTTTCCCTTCCTTTCTCCATCTTTCCTTCTTTTTATCCCCTCGCCGGCCAAGTGGATGCGCCGGACGAGCACTCGAACCACGCCCAACATTGTTGGACGGAAGAGAGACAAGCCGGTCGGTGTTCCGTGTTCGTCCGGTGCTGGTTGCTCGTCGCTGCAGATCGAGTATTATTACCGACTCATAAATACTTCTCACGCGGAACTACGATGCACGCGCGTTTCTTCTCTTCCTCTCTATACGTCTCTCGTACTCGCCCCATCTCTCTCCCTCTCGCGCTGTCTCCTTCGCCTCGTTCCTTTCCTCTTCGTTCCTCTTCGCGATGCAAAGTCGCCGCGTAGATCGCAACAAGACCGGAGAACCGCGCGGCATGGCATGGCCGCATGATTAATGTCCCGGCAATTTGCCTGCTGCGAATCGAGATCGACGAGTGAAGGACCGTGAGCATTCGTTCGAGATAGCGCGTTATGCGTGCTAAGCGAGAGCGAAAAAGAGGAAGATTCGTTGCACTCGGACTGTTTGCAGTGGCTAGTGGAACACGGCATGCGTCCTGCTTTATTTCTCTCCATTCTCCTTTTTCCGCCTATTCCTTTTGTTTTTTAATCGCAGATGTCGGGATAGGAGAACGCGCTCGCGTTTGACGTCTTATTCGCGGATATCTAATTGCGCGCCCCTAGGAGAGAGCCAGTGAGAGATTTATCAGCGCATTATGAAATATGCGTAAAAGTAGACGAAGGAATCGAATTACGAATAAGTTTGGAGGCAACCGTTTCTCCTGTTTAATAACGCGGTTGGGCAATTTAGACAGGGACGGAGAATAATTATACATTGAAAAGAAAATTGCGTATTAATTACCAACCCGGCGCTAAATACTACCCGCCTAATGGTAAATTTCGAATATTCAGCATCGCGTATTAAATAAAGGATGAAGCACCGAATACGAAATACTGAAAACGCGGTTAATGCAAATTGGGTGGCAGCGAATGCCAGATGTCAAGTATTAAATAACGAAATATCGAGTATGCCGTCGCGTATTACGAGTATCGAATACCTAAATAACGACAGTCCGTCATCGATCATCGAATAATTGGTACGGAACACAGAACGAACAAAAATTCCGTACTCGATACCGGTACCCAATACCGATCATTAAAAATCAAACACCAAACAAGTACACCAAATCGTTCATTTCCCTACGTCTACCGCTAAATCAAACGTTCTCTGCCAAGAAGACAAAGGCAAATGAACGATAAAAAGAATAAAAAGAAAGAAATAGCATAAAATTTGGCGAACAACAACGCGCGACGAAACGAGAACGCGGAGAGACTTCGATGCCGGGGTAAAAATGTCTGCGAGGAACGACGCGAGTTCGCACAGTGTTCATAACTTAAACGCGGGAAGAGTTAACGAAGTTCGTTAAACGAAGATATTGTTCTGGCCTACGATGCCGGAGACTGCACGTGGCCCGTGTTTCAATGGCGGAATTTCGCGAAACGGGATGCTCTTTTCGATAACGAGCCGCGTCCATCATGGAGCGGCATGGAAACTGTGTCGTAGAACCGTCTACGATGGCTGAATCGCGGCGACGACAGTGGCGGAGGCGTACTTCAGACGATGTGCACACGCTCGAAAGTATAGTCAGCGTTATTTGCGAGAAGCACATTCCACGGGCGAATTTGATTTCCTCAACTTCCGCCGGTTTATTGTCGCGACGGTCGCGTTACTCTTGCACGTGGCCGTAGTGGAAATGGTATAGGCCAAGCCGCACTGGATAATGGCCAGAGAATCGGGTTGAAGACAAAGTTACGAGTGTAGCGGACCATTATTTCCCGAGCGTGAAATCGTCTCGACTAGCTGGATTATCGATATTCCCTACGTTTCTACGCGATCCTCGTCCAAATCACCTTCAGGCCACGAATATGCTTTCGGATACAGCGTACATGTTCCCTGGACGATATAATTTTTACCTCGTTGGCGATACGGAATCGTTTTTCCGAATTATTATACAATTTTGCAAACTTGGAACGGGTCTCGCTGGATTTGCTAGATGTACCTTTCTAAAATACGAAATGCGTATATATTCCTCGGACGAAATTCATATTTGGGAACCGATACGCGCTATGAAATTTCTACGAGCTTCCTTTTACAGCCCTCGAATGAGTACCATAGCGATTAATGGGTAAATAGATTACTAGATGTACCGAAGTTATTTATAAACCGGTATAGTACCGCATATCTATACGATATCATATCGACAGTCCAATCGCATGAACATCAGAGGAGAGCAATAGAAGATATCGAGATAATACCGTACACCGATTAAATAAATAGCGATAGAATAAGGCGGGTAAAAATAAAAGTAGCAAGAATTTAGTGAAATTCGCCGCAACGTACACTAACTATATCGTTAATTGGAAAAATAATAAATATCGTGCACGGGTTACGTAAATAACGAGGCGATGATATAAAGAAAAATAAAAACAAAAGTAGGAAGAATAACGAAATTTCGCTGAAATTCTTACACATAACGTAACAGTAGAATCGTATCATCGACGATTCCATTAGCCAATCACAGCGTTCCACGCGCAATAAAAGCATCCAAACAAGATTGAAGTGCGAAAACATCGATCCCTGACACGAGGCTGCACGAATAATACCTTTAACGTGCGGATGGAAGCCAATGAAACGGAAGTCAACAAATGGAAACAACGTGGGCGTGAAAGTTCGAAAGGTCGACGACGTTCGATCATCCATCAATTTGATCGTGGAAACTAATGCAGCTTTATCGGCAATTCCGGTTACGTCGTTTCCCGAAACGTCGTGTCCCTCCGCAGCGAAGGGCCGTAAGTCGAGCATAAATCAACCCTCGTTGGCAAACCCAAACAGACCTCTTCTCCTTCGTCTCGATCGAGCTGCCCTTAACGCCACGTTCGAACGTTTCTCACGTCGTGCAGGGATATCGAATTTCCACGATTTATCGTCCAATTAATCCATGAATAACAATGTGACGGATCGGGAATTGTTACTATATTTATTATAACGCAACAATGGTGGTCCGAAGTGAAACGAAAGTTCGAGATCAACGGTGGGATACTTAAAAATTCGTCACGATGCAATTCGAATTTGATACTGTTGTAAAAATGCAAGGACGGGGGCGCGCGACTGGCTTTTGGTAGTTTAATTAAACGTAATTAATGATTATCAAGAAGAATTAAAAGGAAATATTTTACGTGCTCTTTTCATTTTCACGCACAATGGCGAGGAATTAGGAATATTCGATTAAATTGTTTATTCGAAATCCGGGAACCTTTGTTTTCAATTTTATAAACAGTAAGGTTATATCGAGATTCTTTCTTCTTCCAAATAATTAAATCTCCTTGCCATTGAGAGAAGGTCGATTAGCAAATTAAATAGAAAAATATACACTGGTTCATTTCTAACTCGCAAGAACTTCGCAGTGAGACACCAATCACCGCTTCTCTTCCAATTATATTCTCAAAAAGTCCGTGCATTTCACGAAGATGGAGAATGAAAAAGGAAGCGTACTCGACAAACCCACCGCGCAGGATCTACAGCTATCGAATCATCATCGATCAAGGAGAGAAAAAATATCTGGATCACGGAAGTACGCGAAGAGGAGGAAGAAAGGGGAGAAAGATCGATAGGCACGGCGGGAAGCGTTCACCGGTCTCGGTGGTACGTCGACGTCCCGTGAATTTTAGCACCTTTTTACGGGGTTCCCCTGGCAAACACTTTTCCCTCCGTCTTGGAATATCGAGGACAGTTCCGTTTACCGTCTCTTGCCCGTTTCACTTAACGCCACACGAGTGTTTCTCGCGCGTTTAGCACGGGATAGGCGAGCCGCTAGCGAACGGCTGAAGCGTTAATGAGACACCTGCGCGGACCAATAACGGAGAGAGGAGGATCGCGGAACCTGTCGTGCCTTCGTTCTCCACGGAATAGCTTATGAATCCGTGGAACTTCCGCGACTATATGCAATGCAAATTCCTCCAGTTTCCTCGGCCGCCTCGCGCCGCGCGTCGATCCACGCTCCGGAGGAAAAAGAAGGGAAAAATGGGAAAAATGGGAAAAAAGGAAGGAGACGAGGGAACGACCGTCCCTCGGCGACGATATCCCGCTTTAAACCCGGCCTCGGCGAAACCCTGGCTTTCCTAATGGACGAATTAAAATCGATGGGAAATCGGGCATCCTTGTGTCTCGTTTCTTCGGATTTTAAAATAGCTTCAAACTTTTTGTCGAAACGTCGAGAGAATTCGTGGTATTTATAACGTAGGAAACTTTGAGAAACGAAGATTCTTTCGGTATTTTCGCAGAGTACGTGGAAAGAATTGGGTACGTTGTATCGTTGGTGGTATTGAAACTCTGATTTCAGATGCGAGGCTCTGAAAAAATGATTATCGATGATTACCAGGCGACTTTAACGAAGAAAAATACGGTATGCTGTGTATTCTAATATGTCATCGTCTATAATATCCTGCTGGTATGAAAAATGCCAGAAGACCACGGTAGAAAGATCCGTTATTCGTAGACTCGTATTCAAATTTAACGCTAGAACTATCTAAAGAGGGCAAACTAACTTGTTTCGGACTTTATACATTCAGTAGCTATGACAAAGTTAAACAGAATTATAATTTTACAAACTATTTCATCCTAACTGTACTATTTTAATCAGCCTCGGTTAATGTACAATTACGTTCAAGTACATGCCACACCTTTCTACCGTTAAGTACCAAAATCCTCGGAAAGCAGCGTACAATTTTACAAACTATTTCATCCTAACTGTACTATTTTAATCAGCCTCGGTTAATGTACATTACGTTCAAGTACATGCCACACCTTTCTACCGTTAAGTACCAAAATCCTCGGAAAGCAGCGTTTCTATACAACCTACCTTAATCGCAAAATCATTATCGGATCGTAACGAGATAATAACAGATCGAATTTCAAATTTTTCCATTGGACCAGCGAACATCTCGAAAAGAAAGTTGACAGGGTAACCGTAGATTCGATCGATATGAAAATTTTGGGTAGATCGGCACAAAGAGCAGAAGAGCGACGCGTTGGTGAGCTGGCCCGGAATTTTCGTCTGCTCGAGGAGCGAAATTTACGAGGACCACCTGCGATGACCGAATACCGGCGTGACGCGGGCCCCGATAATGGTCCACCGGTGGAAATCGAAGGGTGGCCGACACACGGCAGGTGCATCTGGTTGCGGCCCGTGGCACGGTGCATCATATCACGCGGAGGATGCGGGGAACGTCAATGGGGAAACGTGCGTGCCATCCGTGGTGCACGGACAAAGAAAGAAGAAAAGATGACTCGCGTATACGTGGCGAAGGAGACGGTGTGTTGGCAGCGCGCTGGCAAACTCTCGGTGGCGCGCGCGAGCGCGAAACAGCAGCATTCAAGAACGACGGACCCGCTTACCTTGGCGAGGTCCTTCCACTCGCGCCGCCTCTGGAATGCAACGAGGAGGCCTCTACGTGGCCCGAAGAAGAAGAACCGGGCAGAAGAACGAGAAGAAGAAGAGGAGGAAAAGTAATAAGACGAACAAGAGGATTACGGGGAACGGAGTCCAGAGGTGGTCCAGCTCAGGAATTGCGTAGAAGCGGGCCGCGAGAGAGGAAGCGAATGATCGATAAGAGGAGCACGGCCGAGGCAATGGAATGGCCGACGATGAAAAATGGACGAGAAAATTGGGTTAATCTTTTGTTCTTTCTCTTTATTTCCTTCCTCTCCTTTCGGGGGTAATCGAAAGGGGTGTGTATGAAAGGCGCTCGTACAACTTTCGTTTTTCCCTAATTTTTATTTTCCTTTTTCTCTTGCTTTTATTGCACGTACTATGGCTAAGTGAACGGTTGATCCAACGAGGATTAAATTCTCATTGAACTTTCATTTTCTTTTTCTTTTCTTCAGGCGGAGGGGCCCACGAAGATATATCGATTACGAGGAATCGAAATTGAGCAACTTCGTGTACGATATTTAAGGTTAACATTGTAGCAAGCAGTTTTGTGTCCGATTTTACTTTTACTCTTTGGGGGTGGGCAGGGGGTAATTAAGAAGAGCTTCATCGTATCGAGCATTAAATTTTCGTGGAAATTTCTTTTTTTATTTCGCAGATAAATCTATCAGGTGCAATTGAAATTAAGTAACCTTATCTGTGATTAAGAGTGCAGCAAAGAATAGTATCCGAGTCGAAGAAAATTGCACGGAGTCTAATTCTTTGTCCATTATTCCGTTAATCACTTAAACCCCAAACGGGACTTACGGCAAACAAAGAGTCAAATGGAAACGGGAGATAGGTAGCTTTGATTGTTCTCGATGGAGCTGTTGAAAGTTAGTTTCAGGCACTTACTTAGGTCTAATGGTTTCTCCGTGCATGTCATAGAGTATTATAATTATATAGTTATATAAGGCGTCGACAAAACGTTAAAGTGCATCGTTGCTATACTTTATCGTTATGCAAGGACTTAAGATAGCGAAGAACAGAAAATGACACGATGTTGTGTCTATGACACGTGATAAAAATGAAGCAAAGCAGATATCTGGCAAGTCCGCAATAGTCATTACAATCGATAATAAAATAAAACAATTTTCTTTACACGACTTGAGCAGTAAAATCACATCAAAAGAGTACGTCTTCGTGAAAAAGGTAACACCAGCTTCTTTCTCTCACGTTCCCTTTAAATAATAAACTCTAAACAATATATACGGATACGTTGTCTCGCGTTGTTATTCTCTATCCAAAGTCTTCCGAGAGGCTAAGAAAGTGGCGTTACAACTACATTCGGAATAAGGAGGCCTTCTTGTCTCGTGCAATGTAAATTGCACATAACCTTGGAAAAAGAAAAGGAGTTCAGTACAATTTTAGATTCTACGAACGATTGTGCACGGAACCCAACGAATCCTTGAAGAAATTTAAACAGACTGCGAACTGCGCTTCTGTAACCTGATTTAAAATAAACTCCGAATCAATACAACTGGAGAAAGAGAAAAAGAAAATCATTATTACGTACGCGATACCTTTTTTCAATTTATCACGACTTTGCTAAAAGCAACACCACGAAACTATGCGAATTTGCATGAAAAAGAAGAATACAAATTCGGATAAAAAAAGAATACGAAGGAATACAAATTTGAAGGAAAAAATAAAGAAATAAAGTATTTAAAGCAATTTTACAGGAGCAACGCAAGCAACGTAATTAAATTTGGGCCTGATTAATGGAAACTTAAATAACCGTACTCTCGAGTCTGTAACCCGCCATTACAGCCACGCGTAATCCTCCATTCCAATCCTTCGCATAATAAACCACGCGAGGTAGAAAAAAATTTTTTGCTCCTTTGATCAAGATTAGCTTCCAATACTTTCGATTATCGATAGAAAGGGGGACTTAACACGCGACTCCGTACGAGGACGATGCGAACAACTTACGTAACGAAAAGCTGCCAGTCAATGATTGGAAAGGTAATGATATATTTATCGGAAGCATAATAACCTCGACGTAAGCAGCGAATTCAACTACGCAATATTCCTAACGCGACGACGAGAGTGTCGTGAACGGATGAAATCTTATTTGCGTAGGAATGCAATATAGGTACAACGAACTTCATTGGACGTAATTGTGCTAATCTATGGAGCCCGGAACGACAGAAAGAAAAATCGCTTGGTTTTCAACAGGGCTCTTTACGCACGCGAGTAATTCACTTTATCATTCGCACACGTGTGAATTTATTTATTAACACACGGAAAATATATTATGCATCGTTTATGACAGCGCGCGGAGATATTTTATAGAAGATTTAATCGGAGAAATATGGCAGGTTTTATTTCCGTTATCGACTACTCGTCAGTTTTTATTATTAATGAATATTTAATCGGCGTAAACGAAGAAAATGGCAGGGATGAGTGAATTTATAAAACCGGAGAATAGGTCTGCGTCCACTTCGATCTGACCTTTATAGAGATACCGTACGTTGATTTTTCAATTTCACGCTCGTTTGGTGCAAAGATTGATATAAAAATATCGCTACCTAATATGTAAATGTAGATAAATCACGGAAAACGGTTCAATTTCGCAGAAATTCCAGATATCTGTCTAATATCAACAGAATCACCTACGCTATCTTAATTCCTCGCAAAAGATGACTGGGATATAAAAATATCCGATATATATATATACGCAATTACATCGTATACACTCTATCACCGACTTCGATTCTCTCGACTGTCACAAGAGTGGATCCCACGCGTTATGAAAAGCTCGTATATTTATCGCACCGTAAACATTGAAATTTTTCGCGCCAATTATTTCCGCCAAGAACCAAGACCATCTGTTTCACCGACGACGTACGTTGAACGCGTGTATATGGGTTCATCGTCCACGAGACGTCAACCTGACACCTTAACCCAAAGAAGAGAGGAAAGAAAAAGGGTCTTGAAAAACGCGAACAACTATTTCCTGCTATCGAGTTATACTCTACCAATAAAATACAGCCGTAGAGAAAATTCATCCGCCAAAGGGCGGTGAGTTCCCGAGAACAATACCGAGTGAGCGGGTATGTAAACCCTCGTATATAAATAATATAGCCTTTCTGGAGGCAATAGAGATATCACACAGTGACGTAACAATGCGACGCATGCATACTTGCGTGCAGCTGACACGCATCGTCGGAGGTCTCGCGTGGATCATCGTGGATTGTCGTAGATCGTCGCGTATTTCTACGTTTCATGGTTTCTTCTTCACTCCTTTCCTACCCCTCTTCAACCCCATTCTATTCCATTTCTACCCCTTTTATCGCTACTTCGTCGCATCTTTTCTCACGTTTGTTCTCGCGAGTACTTTTACTCGGTACTCGAAGAATTTCGACGCGTTGTTTGTGACATTTTGAAGATTCACTGATAGCGATAATAACTTGTAGTTACCAAACGTGTAGTACTCGACGATTATTCATCACTTGCGTTGTAGCGACATACCATGCACCATCTTTTATCTTTCCTAGAACTAAAAGTTAGATTCCGACCGTAATCTTATCTACGTTTATTTAAGTAACGTGATCATGTACCTTTGCTGTACGCAGACTTGTGTGCAACAGTTTCTATAAAATCTAAAGATAATCACTCCGATTCTTTTCCCTTCTTTCTCGCATCGAGCTGTAAATTTATTATTAATTATTAATTCCCTTTATTAAGAAAGATTCGATATTGGCGACGGCAGAACGATCGATACGTTACTTTTAGGACAATCCGATATCTCGGCAATAACTCTGATCTCGTTCCAAGCATTAAATTTCTATGCTTGCAATATCGCGTATTTTCACTTCTGCAATATTATCGTTTAACGCTACACGTACTGGCATTTCACACACACTTATTCTTACCGTAGGGGGTTAAATGAACCTCCGTGGTATATGAAGTATGCAAAGAATTTTTCTCGGTAAAAGATAAGTTAAGAGAAAAACGGAAAGCGAGAAATTAAAGAATCATATAACATGAGAATTTACAGAAAGTCAGATGAGCGAAAGAAATAACTGTGGATAGAAATAGGAACCCCAATATTTGACCCCGCTTGGTACGTTTAGCGTTAAATTTGTCCGCAATTTTCGCGAAGATATAACATTCGTTTTTATCCACTAGCATGTTTTGCAATCCAATTATCGAATAGCTCAACATCTTGAAAAATCGTGACATATTTCCTTACTAGCATCAAATTCACCTCTCAAATGCCACTTGTACTCGTTCTTTTCACTACTGCTCGCGTAGACTATCTGAAAAACTACGATCGCGATGTATCGAGCGATCGTAATCATCCGCGGCGTATGAAGATGGCTTCGTGATTAGCGGCTATAGTCTGCCGTGGTACGTGAAGATCGCTTCGTGGCGAGCGATCATACTCGCCCCGAAAGGGTCAATAAAGTTAATAGCGAAGGGGTTAATAAAGTTCGTTACCCAAAGAACGCTGGTGTTTCTGTTCCAGGACGTAACAACGGGTAATGGTCGTGGAGAAATGGCCACGCGTCTACACCGAGCCTAAAACCTCGCTATCACGAAATTTCCTCGTTACCCACGGTGCCCGACGTGTTTCGTATCTCTGGCATCGTTTAACGCGACTTTCTCGCGTCGATTTATAACAGGCGTAGCGCATTAGTATGCGTCATACCAGATGCTCACCAACGACGCCTAGCAGCAGTG
>NW_016914909.1:126073-175234 GCF_001483705.2 Eufriesea mexicana
AAGAGCGGAAATCGTCTCGATTTCGAAGTCGAACAGACGAAGAATTCGATACGAGTCACGTAAGAGTATTTAACGCGTTGTACGCGTTCCGCGTACTCGCGTATCGATAAGATATCAGTGTCGAGGGCGATGAAACTCGAGACCACGCGTATGCTATGCGGGCCGATATACGCGCGATAACGATTTCTCCTATCTTGCTACCTGGAATTCTGGCTGGATGAAGGGGCCGGGACGAAGGGAAAATAAGAGATGAATTAAGATCCTCTTGTAAATAGTGCACGTCTGCGACGCTATGCGGTGCAGGATTAATGGCCAGACGTTTCTTTTCTATTTTTCTTTTTCGCAATACTCCTTATCGAGAGGTGATACGGTCTGGAGGACTGAGATTCGCCGAACCGAAGGTTTACATCGCGTTACAGAAGGGTTGTTTCTTCTGGTGGTAGCCAAGTAGCGAAATGACTGGGTTCCAAACATCTTTTCAAATTTATATATAGGTATATATTTTCATCGAACTACTTGGTTCGCGTAATAAGTCAATAGTAAAGCAAGACACATCCACGTTAGATGCGATACTCTACCAAGCTCCTAGACTCTCGAAAAACTGCAATTCCACCCCTAATTTCAAATCGTAATCCCACAATACGTTACATAAATACACATTTTCATAGTCATTGCTACGTTTTGTTAGATGGCTGTTTAGTCATCTATTCATATTTATCTATATGCATTGGACACATACTACAAACCAGCTGACTTTCCCTTTTATCCCTTACTCATACTTGTCGCCCTACTGCTCACTCCCACTCCGATCTTACCTGCATCATCCTCTCTTAATTTTCGATCTATAGACAATCCCCGCTTACTTTCCAATTCGCGTATAAATATTGCCAATAATCCCAAAGTCACGATTCTTGTGTTAATAGTCGGTTTGGAGTGTCAATGTAGAAAATCCGCGTCGTTCTTCTCAAAGTTCCCACCCATGTAAGTTGTAGCGAAAATAAAGGTTTGTTTGGAATGCGACAGTTTACGAAGCAACGATTAATCGATCATCCGTCGCGCGTTGTTACCGAACATCGCTGTCTCGCGATTCATCTCACGCGAGGACAGAGAAAAAGCTAGTTCCGCAGAAGCCAAGAGGAGACTCTGGCTCGGAGCTTCCGGTAAACGGGGGCGAATGGTTAACGAAGGAACACAACCGGTCGAAGGTTGGCTGTGGTCTCTCGATGAGAGGCGGCGCAAAGTAGCCGAGGACGCGGCATGCATTTTACAAGTTGATAGCTTGGCCAAGGAGGCGCACAGGTAAACCGGGAATAAGGTATCATGGTGCACGCGCAGGATCGCGCGTGACTCAACATGTAAATGTTCGACGGGCAGCTATTAATTTGTTACGTGTTTAACCCAAATAACCATTCCAGGATCGGTAGACGATCACGCGTATTATGGGTGCAGCTAATGCATGCGACGACTATGGGTACGCCGAGTGGCGCCAATCCCCATAAGGCAAGGTCTGCTCTCCGTGCCACGGTCCTAAGGCTCTGTCGAACGACCACAGAGCCGATGGTGGTGGTGATGGTGGTGGTGGTGATGGTGGTGGTAGGGAAAAAGCGAGGAGAAATTTGTTATATCGAACAGCTGATACGGCGTGTACGTTGCTCGCTTGCAGCCGGCTGAGAAAGTCGGTGAACGGTGGCTTGTAACAGCGAGAAGCTACATTTTAAAACTGACCCCGATATCGTTTTTGCCAAGGTGTTCTATTTACACAGTGGCGAGAAAATATTTATCTTCTATCTCTCTTTCTTCTTAGATTTATCTTTCACCGGTTGTTTTTTTGGACGGAGTCTCGCGACAACGATTCGTAGAAGCTTAGAGTTAGTCGAACGGAAGTCGGGATTATGGTTTGATAGTTCCTTAGGAGATAGTTCTGTGCGAGTTTAGGTGTTCTGTTTATGCGACGTGATTCGTGATGTGCATCGTCACGGGTTTAGAGAGATAAGCTGTGCAACGAGTTCGTTTCTGATCACATTTTCTCGGACTGTAATTGCAATTGGACTTGCATTTCTTTCTTCGCTCCTCCTTCGAGGAAAAAATTCAAAATATCGCGGGAAGGTAGTTGTCGAAGGTTAAAACTACAACAGAGTTAAGAAAAATCTTTGTATTTCTATACGACTCGAGGCATTTTATTTCTGCGAATCTTCACTGTCCGCTTCGGTTGAACAAACTGAAACTTTATAGATATTTAAATAAAATTTATTTAAGAACAAGGAGAGACGAAATTACGAAGGATATGAAATAACGCGAAGGGTGAAAGGAGAAAACAACCGGCAATGTAGTTCACTTGGCGTACCTTCGAATGCAATCGTCCCTCTACTTGTTATATTTTATCGTTTGCAGTGCACACCGTGCAGATTGCGCGATATCCTGCACGGAACGCAAACACTGCGTCAGAATCGTAAAGCAACGCGAGCTTCGGTGTTTCTTGGCAATGATTGCCGGCGCGACGAGTCAACAAACTCATTGACTTTCTTACGTGGAGCCACGTGGACCGAGCGGGTGAGTCATTGTGAGATTACTCGTGCGATCTCGTTCCCTTTCCCCTCGCAATTTGTAAAATACATATACTCGCGATCTGACAGTCCATGGTGCCAACTTCTCCCTTCTGTCTCGTCAGACGGTCTTTTTAACACGTGCTCGATCGCGAAATCTCCACGCGAGTCGCGATACTTTATCGTTCGAACCATGCAGAATTATAACGATCATCTAACTCAAAATAAACAAAATCAGTCATCAAGGTACATTCGTAAAGTGCAAAATCACTAAGATCAAAGGTCCGCTGATGTTCTTGACGATTTATTCTCCGCTAATGAAGTCCTTGGAACGCGGACCAGGAAAATAAAAGCGGATTTAGGCGAAAAAATATCGCGGAAATTAATCGGGTCAAAGGAATGGAAAGAGAGCGGCCCACGTGGCTATCAATGTCGTGATTCTAATGAAGTCACTCCCCGTTTCATCCCTCGATTTCATCCCCTATCTTCGATGTATCGCGTCCGCTGATCGATCAGCGTGCACGCGACCGATTAATTCGCCACCAATTACCCTCGCGTTCCCTCCCGAAGATTTCACATTTTTCATACACGCGTCATACTCCAAGGCACGGTAAATTAAGTAAAATATTTGGCGACGGAAAAGAGACAAATTTAACCTTTTAATTTATCTTCCGTTTCTAGAATATATCTACAGACAGAATAAAATGCTATTTAAAATTCTCCAACAATGTTCAACGTGTTATTCTATTATATAATCGTTTACGAAATCAGTAATTGAGGATTTGATCAATTTGGAATTTCGTATAAATTCTGATGTCTGAGAAAATGATCGTTTTCGAGGATATTATTTATTCTTGTAAACCTTGATACATTACAGGTTCGAAAACTTAGTCACCCAGGAGACCTTGTTAATTACAACTGGTGTTTATTTTTCCTTTAGAGTTGATCTGTAAAGCAGCTTTCCTCATCACGGTAGAAAATCATTAACTTAAAACGGCTCAACTTTTCCACAAAAAATATGTTCTTGTACGACATGACGTGAGTCTTAACGAACTCGTAAAAAGACCACGCAATTATCTTTAATAGTTTTTTCTCGATGAGAAAAGAATTCTCGAAGAATGCGAAACTTTCAACCTGTCACACAAAACAACACCCTTAAATTACCACGGAAGCGATTCGATTCGCTTAGACCGGTCGCGCAAGAATGCCGTCATGGACCATCGACTGTTTAATTAAACGTTCATCTCGAGTCGATGGAAAATAATGCAAAAGCAAAAGGAAGTGCGTCGTATCAGGAGGAGCAACATCTAAACGAGGATTCTAGAGTAACCGTTGCTATCTTCATAGTTCTGTTCTACGTATAGAAAGACAGCTTTCTCTAGTTCTTCTATCAGCCCCGTGTTTCGGAAGCACGAGGATGAGTTCGACATTTATTCTGGATTTTTGCCACGAATTTCTATGGCAATATCCAGGATATTCGGTTTTGGACAGTGTTCTTTTGCTCGGTCAGCACCGAGGTAATAGTGTGTCAGTATGTTATTAGATTATTGGATCTCTGACAAAGCGGTAGGAAGCGGTCGATGTCAAGCCGAGGATAAATATTTTTGGTATTTATCACCTGGTTAAACGATTAACTTTTCCATGGGATTGCGACGAAATTTCTTTTCAAACTGTACATCGAAAAATTACCGCGTTAACGAAAGTTCAGATGTTATTAAGCTATTTGTTTCCTGCCATCGGGAAGAATGCGTTATCATTGGTGTATCTTGCTTGGACGATGGTCTTCAACGCTTCGTATGATCAATTACATACGGTTAATTTGTAACGCAACGTCTGCCCCGCCTCTACTCCTCGCTTCATTTAGTTTGTAATTAAGCCATCAACGTGAATAAATGACACGGACAACGCGATGCATCAATCGTAAATCAAATTTCTTTCGTTAATGCCGTGCAACAGCCTCCATTTGCATCGTTTCGTTCTTTTTAAATTCCTCCTTTAATTCCCAGATTTTCGAATCCTGTTTGTATCCTTTGTAACTGCTAAATCCTCTTCCAGAATACTTTCATCGACTAATTGATCGATATAAATAATACTACGTGTACGAAAGAATTAAAGTTGCATCGTGCAAAGTTTAATTCCATTGCAAGTATTCTGTATTATGTTTCAATTATGCAAGTTTATACTCGCGCGAATTTATCGGAGTAAATCGGATATAAAGCAAGAAAGGTTCGAATAACAAAAATAATATTTCACGTTAAGTCGATTGATACGAAAGATAGGGTTAAATTCGTTAAAATTGTTGACACGTTACGCATTCCGAGGCAAATGTTCGATTTAAACAAAGTAATAATCGATGCTTCCATCAAATCGTCTATCGAATTGAACGGCACTCTCATTCTGCACACCGGCGAGGCAATTACACGTGGCCATTGGTAGAGATTAATAACCGTGACGGAAAATAAACTAATATCGCGCGATATCGTCAAGAACAGGTAATAAAAGATACAATAAACCGGCAGTAATGTCGACGAGATTACGTAGACGCATAAAATCGTGGAAAGAAAGGCCTCGAGATGGGAGAAGCGCGCAACCGGTCAAGAACGCGGGACGAGCTTAAATGCTCCGAAGAACGGAATTGGGACGAATGTCGGGAATTATGGCATGTCAGTCATTTTCGATAACGTCGTCTTTGCCTTCCTTTAGAAAATTTCTCGATATCCAGCAAGGAATTGCTATTTTCTCAGGTATGATTTTACGGACGAAGCTCGAGACATTGAAATTGGGAAACTTTTGTGAGAAATTTCACGATTCGTGCAGGATTATTAGACAATTTCTGAAACGAACAAATTTTTAGAATACAGATATAATCCTGTATAATTATCACTCGATAATGGCCACTTTTTCATTAGTGGTTGTTGATGATACTTCAACGAATATTATCCTGTTCTAATTTCTTCGCAATTCTAACGTATCTCGATACCACCCTTTATTTTATTTTAAGCAACAAACGGTAGCAAGTAATCGTGCAACGTAAAAGAAAATTTTACCATTTTCATCTTCCTGTTAGGAGCAAAATTCCATAGGGAAACAACTCGGGAATTTCTATCTCTAACTTTGTTGCAACAACCAGTTTCGGATGAAGGAAGAAAAGGTCGATTCTTAAAATTCTCGGCAAAAGGAATGCAAGCAAGAGTTTCTCGAACCTCACCTTTATCCCGCAATAAAGTTTGCGAAAGAATGCCCAGTTCTCGGTGTGTTTAACACCGCGAAACGACAGAACAGCCCGAGGATTCTATGAAAGGATGCACATACGTAATGCGTTTACCAGCTTACAATGCTCTTAAACATTATTTATAAGCGTATATCAACGTCACGATTGATTACGAGGCCAGATTTCCACGGCTGAACACGATTTTCACCGATGGTCGCGTAGGAAGATGCAGAGGATGGCACGCGTGTGTGTACTGGGTATTACTCAGTGATTATACCATACCGTCAAATATTTGCCGTGCAATATTTGTTTAACCGTGCTTCCGTGAAATTTGTTTTTACGTAAGAATATACACGAAAGACCATAACATCGAACAGTTTCCTTGGTTTTAATCGAGTTTAATTCCAGCTCGAAAAAAATACGAACAAATGGAATTGAGAAATTGTAAAATAGGATAAATCTTTTTCAAATTAGTACATGGAAGACTTTCGTCTTAACGTCGCAATGATTTCGATTTAGTATATATATTTTTCAAATCAAAATAGAACAGTAAACCGAGTAGCTTAAAAATTGAAAATTCAACGTGTAATTTTCAATTATAAATTAATACTCGTGGGTATTTCACTCGGAATACGTAGGATAAAGCTACAACCGAGTCTAATTTCACAAAAAGTTACCTTAAAATATCGGACAAGTGGATCTCCGGCGACACTTACGCTAAGCCACATGTACTCGCTAATGCCGTGTAACATACATCAAGTAATATATCAGTTCCCCTTTTCCTCCACGATAAAAATCTTCAAGTTGATGTTCAGCAAAAAAGGTAGTAGCGACGTGCACGCGTTGGAAATATTTAAATTATTCACTATACTCATCCGGGCGGCGAATGCAAGTACTCCGACTACTAGGAATCTAAGTTTCCTTCGATCTTGAAAATTTTCTTGCGAAACTCACTTCAACGCTCCGAAAGAAAGAGAAAAATTAAAAAATGAATGCAAGTTGAAATTTGTATACCGAAAGAGAAAAATAAATTACCCCGAATTTTTCGCAAGATTTATTCAGATATACTTCGAATCAAAGAGAATTTTAAACGAAAAATCGCAGCTACGAAATATATCTGTCAAGGAGATAAATGGAATAAAGAAATAAAATGGAACAAACGGTAATATGAACTTCGTAAAGAGAATTGCCCACTAAAAGGATATCGCGATAACGATACTCGTAAATACGACAATCGATAAAGACGAGATTGCATTTTGCAAAACATTCTCCAAATTTGATTGTTTCCTCGGCATAAATATTTGAGACAAGTAAAGCTACGTTAAATACGGAAATGAATATTTCATCGTCCGATCCCGTAAATTTAATAAACATCATGGAAACCGTTGATAGACCTCGTGTGTAAAAATAATTCATACGGATTTTACTCGTTACGAGTTAATTCATCGGCATAAAACTGGATTTAATCGTGTCATCCGATACGTGTTCGCGCAATTTGTGCCGCTGAAAAGCTGAACTTGGATAACTTCCGATAAAAATTTTCCATTAATCATCGAATAACAATTACTTTTACTAATTTTTCTCCGCGCCATATTTTTATCCCGAACCATAATAGCACCAAACACCCAATGGTGCAGTATAAATCCTATAGAATGCTTTTTGTAGTATTTAAAGCTCCAAAAACTACCTATTCTTTTGAAACTACCGATTTCAAAAATCGAAGCGGACTAAAACGAAATCCGAAACCTACTTTTAATTTCTAAAAAAGAAAAAAAGAAATAGAAAACAATCCGTGAAATACGTAGAAAACATTTTTAACCGAGCGAGGTCCCGTAAAGAAACTTGAAAAATCGCCTGAAGGAAGTAAAGTCCCTATTTTACATATGTCTACTCTAAAACTGTGCGGTCACAAATTAAACAGAAGATCGTCTACAGCTATTGACCATTCCAAGAACTGTTACTTCTAATACGTACACGTAACAGGACTTCTTTGGAAGCATTTCTGACGAATCTCTAGCGTGTGCCACTGCGAGGATCACGTCGATTTTCCTCTCGCTCCTCGTCGACCCGAAACTTTCGTTTCCTCACAGCAGGAGCACGCAGATTGCGTTGGAAAACGCGGGTGAAAGAGCGACAAATGGAAAAGAAGAACAGAAGAGGGACAATCGAAAAAAGGGAGCACGGGCAGCTGCGAAGGGACATTAATGAATTTTTAATTACCCTTCCCCGGGATGACTATAATTCAGCGCGTTAACGGTTCCCACCTATTGACAAACGAGCAGTCGTGAGCGGAAAATAAAGAGGAAAGTCTGAAAGTGGCCGGCGTCGGCAGACACAGCGTGAAGCTGCCAGGTCACGTAACCAATCAGCATCGCTTATTATGCGGAACAAAGGAAATTACGATAACGTGGCGAGAAAGAAAGGAAGAAAGTAGCAGTGGAAGCAAAAGAAAAAGAAGAAGAAGGTGCAAGGTGCGACGCAAAAGCGTTAGCTTTTGATACGCGTGAACGCCTACGCTGCATAAGTACCTAGTTGACCAATGTTGCTTACGCGACGCGACATACGTCTCCTCGCTGGTTACACCGCCGGACCTCAGTCCTGTCTGTGTTTACGCCATTCGTCTGGCAAGCGCGTGCCTTCGCATACTCAAGTGCGTTTAAAACGTTAACCGGATAGCCAACGGAGCACCCGGATGACCGACCATCATCGCCAAGCTTCTCTCCATCCTCTTGTCATCAAGACAGCATTTTTCTGATTTTTCCTAGGCTAATTTTCCTGATCGAATCTGTGGTCGAATGGAAAGGATTGGAGAGTGAATCCTCGAATGATGGGAGTTTCGTATAGCATGATCGAAAAATTGATCCGGTACTTGTTACTTGGAAAATACGTAGAAGGATTGGATGGGAGAAGCTAAAAGAAGAAGCTTTGACATTTAAACCCTGTTCCCGTGGCTGTCGCAGCGGAGGTAGGCTTAGGAGAGGTCAGGGTATCGCCAACGGGACCTCTGTTTCTTCCGTAAATCACTCGAGAAATGCAGGGTGCTTTTATAAATTTTTCATACGATTTCTCCAAGGTGTTACTACCACGTTTCCTAGAGCTTTTCCAGAGTACGCCAAGTACGATATCGAGAGAGAATTATTCGTTCCAGATAATTAAGGAGACTCGCCTATCTGTAACTTTGGTCTTTGACATTCGTTGAAATTTAAAACGGAATGATTACGGTGCGTGTTAACGAGCAATTAGAAATGGAAAGAATTTATAAATCTTACGCGATTCGAAGAATCGTTAGCTCGCATAGACAGACTGTAAACCAGTCATCGAAACGGTATACAGTTTCTAAAAGATGAAGTTATCGTAGTTTATTATTATATTCTATTCGAACGTTGCAATTATGTAAATTGTACGCTTTCAAAGGCATTAGCAGCAGAAATTAATTATAGGTAGTACTATGTAATATAGTGATTAACGAAGTGCGTGAGAAGAAGGAAGCAATCTATCGTACTTCGTTATTACCACAGAGCTCGGCAAAGGTCGCGTAAAATCAGCGGCATTCATCGAAGCGTATCGACGATTCTGATAGATCTAACGAGCTTTAATTCGACGTTTCTAAATGGATCTAACGATTTCGGTTATTACTTTTATCTTAAAATATCAACCCGGCTCGAGGGCTAGCGAAGGAAGCAAGCAACGAAGTGCAATCTTCAACGAGACACAAAGAACGACCCGCTTCAGAAACGCCAATAAACTGAAGAGTCCTTTCTGAAGTGACCACCGTGTAAACCCATTACACCCTTTCAACGCCTGTGACCGAGTTCTTTCGTTTGCTCTGTGGCTTCGTTCCTCGCCTCTCGATCCCATTTTACGAGTAGCCGACAGTCATTAAACGCGTATCGTGCGAAATAAATATCGATCAAACAAAAATTCGAAAGACTATTAGGATTTGCAAGGGAAAAAATAAAACCGCGTGAAAAATCCCTATGCGATCGAATTTTTCAAATTCGAGTACTACCTATCGATTCGATGGTATACATTTCGATCCTTTAATAGAATTTAATGGCATCAACTGTGATGAAAAAGCCAGGAACTACACATAATCGTGTCAATGTTCTTATCTCTATCAGATTCCGTCTTGGAAGCTTGATACTTGAAAATTCGTCATCCACTCGGATTTCGCGTGACAGTTGCAAAGAGAAGAAGAAAGGAAGGAAAAAGCAGAATATAAAAGAGGAAAAGAAAGCACGAGGAAATAAGGATAAACAAACAAAGACAGGTAGGACTCGGAGTCTCGATTTGGAGAAAGAAACGCGTCAGCTAGAGAGACAGAGTCGAGAAGGGAACGGCCAAGAGAGTAAACGCAAATAGCAGTAGCCTAGCCGACATTAAATTTGCATTTATATTGTATTCCGTAATTTATGACACCGACTTATCTCGTAGCATGGATGTACGTGCTCGTAATTGTTTTCTCTACGTGTACGTGTACGCACCGAGAGCCCTCGTGGCTTGCACGATCGCTCAAACTACCCGACAAAAAGAGAAAAACGGGTGAACCCACTAAACAGGGGGGTCTAGGGAAAGGGGAACAGAGACTGGGACAGAGGAAGAAAGGGAGAGAAAAATGAAAAAGCTAAATACGAAGGAAGAGAGAGGGATGACGATGGATGGTCGAAGCAGGGGTTAGAAAGGGGTTGAAGAGGGACAGAGAGGGCAATGCGTGGAAGAAAAGGAAACAGGCACAATAAAACTAGTGGAGGAACGGTGCAGAGCGTTTCGAGTTACGAGTTGTCGCGAATTATAGAGGGTAGCCCAACGAGATTCACGATTCTGGTTTGGGGACGGTAAAAGAGTAAACGCGTTTATTATGTATCTACCACCTCTGTCCCCCGTGTCGCTGTGCGCTAGGTCGCGAGAAATATACCCCTGTTTGTTCATCTTCTTTTCCACCGTGAAATATCCCCGGGTTATATGGGAAAATGCAAGAGGGGATCGGCGAAATATCGGTAAACATTTGAATATGCTAATGCACGCGCGCTTACTAACAATTCCTCGATGAAATAAGAACGAGAGTGGGGGTGGGATTAGCAGTTTCGCGATAGTGTCCTTATATTTTTATTATTTAATGAATGTTATTAAAACGCGAGATATCGTATCGTTACATCGAAAAAGTTGGCAATTCTGAGTCCACCTGGGTTCGATATAACGTTTTATTTCCCTTCTTTGAGATTTAATGCAGATAACTCCGGTAGAACGCCATACTTTTATAATATATTTTCGCTCGAACACGGGAAAAATATTGCGTTATCCGATCTACGATGACATTAATTTTGGGAACTTATTATTGGATCATTATGCGACCAACATGGCATATTTCTGAGCCTAAATACCGTGCTGTATGATTTTTATTTATACGATTTCAATTTAACGTAGTGTATTAATATTCCGATAATACGAAGATATAGTTATGACAAAATACTTGTTAAATAACTCGTCGACCAAAGGATTAAAACGATCGATTTATCGTACACGAAGATTTAAATCCCACACTCGAAGCGAAGCAAAGGAAACACCATTTAAAATATTCCTACGACAATTGAAAATAGTAAAAGCAATAATATCTCACGAGTCTAAAACATCTTCCCTGAAACATCGGAGTGTGCGTTCCTCCCTAAGCATTCATTTATGTTTCCAAACAATTTTCTCGTATATTCCATTACTATACAAATTACACTCCCCTGTTCCATGAATTATCCGGAGAAATTTTTCTAGACAAATCTCCAAGTAAACGACTCTGGATTCGCGCATCTCTACGCTCGTACATCCTCAGGCAGCTCGGAAGAAGTCTTTCACGCTAATGTATTTCGTTTATGCGTCTTATGATTTATGGCGCAGCGTTTAGCGGTAATTATTAGAAAATCGCGTGATGAATTGAAAGTTATGGGACAAGCGTATCTATCATTGCTACTTCTCGGATCGGCGGCAAACCTTAAACCCCCTCCCCCGCAATGCATTAAAATATCGCGTGTCCACGTGGATCTTCGACGAGGAGGCTTACAGTTAGCCACGTAAGGTTAATGCGCCATTTCGAGACATCCACGGATGGCTGTATACGCGGAAAGGTGCAGCAATAATTTATAACTTTACAGGCTACACCCGGCATTAGCGTTAAAAGCGTCAATTAACTCTACATTGAATTACTGCCGGCTTAATTATCGCAAAGTGCTGGATGCAGCGGAAATAAAATTCTACACCGATGACTCGTTTCAATTCGGTTTTGCGGGTTTCCTACGCTCCACCAGGATGACGATTTAATAGAGGAAAAAGAGGATGAAAATCGCAGTCGTGTCTGTTTCCTTCGCTTTAATTGCATCGTAGAGCCGCGAATTAATATCGAATGACGATCGGTGAAAATCTCGGTTTCAATGGCAGTGATACTCTCGCGATCAGATCGAGCAACTGTTACCTGTTCTGATTCTTTACCTTTGGTGCATCGCACGGGCTGTCAAGGCTATTCGGATTTCGGTGTATTTACAGAAGCAATGCGATTTTTACGTGTCGCTGGTTATCAGGCAGCAGGAACTCCAACTCGCCCTTCCGTATCTTCAAATGGGTTTTAAGAGGAAACAAATACCTCGTTTCGTAAGAGATATTTCACTGCGTAAAAAATAAAATACAGTTATCCGACGTGAATGGAAGAGAAAATTTCTTTGGAAATAAAATGTTTCAGTCATGAGACTATCCTTTATGAATCGCGTACATGCTTAATATATGCGTGATTCTTATAATACCGTGCCGAAAAAGAAACAAACTTTTCAAACACCGTGCTAAAAAGGCTTTTTATGCGAAAGAGAGGAATTATAATAGCACGATGACTTCTAACATAATTTATTATTATTAAAAGTCTCCAAGTTTCTACCTAGTTTCCTCGAGTATACTGAAGTATACTAACCTAATATTGTTTTCCGCGAACTTGGACGATTCGTTTTAAAAGAATTTAAGAACATTTGTTATTAATTCACGTTATTCCGTGAAAATTATTTATTTCGGTGTCTGATAATTCTTTCAAAAAATCGGATAACATCTTTTTTCTTTTCTACAAAAATATCTCTTTCGTTATTTCAAGTATGCGGTATCCTTCAACTTCCTGTCGACATTCTTCCTTGTTTTACTGTAAAGCCTGGCACGCACCCTAAAACATTTAGCTCGAGCCCCTGTTAATTAGCCACCGTACTAATTTACCAAGACCATAAATAAGAGATACCGAAGAGAATATCCACAAACGGTCGTCCACGTTCATCCCTGTGATTACCATCTGACATCGCCTAAATATGCTTAATTGTCATCGCAAGTACAATAACTATAAATCAGGGTAGAACTCCTGGACAATACCAAAATCAACGATCAATACGAAAACCGCGCGCTGATAAAAAGCACACCATGGCTAAATAATTCATCGAGACGTCGTGGGTGGTGAACGCAACACGTGGACTCTCTTTCTCTTTCCTACTAAAAGAAAGAAGAAAAAAGAAAAAGAAAAAAAAAAGAAACGAGGAAAAACAGAAAAAAGTGAAAAGATAAAAACACGATACGCGATTCGTCTAGAGCGAGGAAACGACAGACGACACGCGACTCTATGAATTAGCAGCGACCTAGTATCGGCTAATTAGGTTAATGACTGCTCGAATCCGAACGAACGATGCCCGTAAAAGATCACCGTCACGAAACCATGGCCCGGCTATAATCTGGAAAATTCCTACCTCGCCTGGCTGATGTTTCACCACGCGGATATATAGGTCGTCGAACCAATCGTAATTCACTTTTATCGAGAACATTATTGACTAGAAACCCTTTCTTGCGAGCCGCCGCTCGTTCCATCGGTATTTACGTGGCCGATACTTGAATGATTCATACCGGTTATGCGATCGACATACTCGGTAAATATCGGTACGGAGGCTGATGCATACGGCCGCGACGTAACCTCGATAAATCCGCGTGGATCGGAGGAGAATTCGATCGCGACAAATGGAGTCGGTCCGTTGATAAATTTAAACAGCAAGATTTACGTGTTATGGTAATTTTAAGTTATCAAGCCCAGTCTTGTTCGTTCTTTTCAGAGAAATTTCATTTTTGACCCATTTTCTTTTTCTTCCTTTTCATTTTTGATTCACGAAGAGATTCGACAGGAATCTTATTTAGGTATCGTAGTCGTGGTTCGTTATATCTCGTAAGCGTGCCTACCATTTTATCTTATTTTTCTTTTTCATTTCCGCGTGTGTTTTTCGTATCGACTCTTTCGAAAATGTAAATAAACGGAAGGTATTTTCAATTGAAAAAATTAGGACAAATAACGAACTCGGTTATCGAACGAGGTCGTATAATTAGTTACTCTTTATTTTTCATTATTCTGTAATGCTGCTTTCGATGTGTATTTTCTTCCTAGCGACATTAACTCGACCTTCCTTCATAATTACCAGCAATTTTTGCTTTAATTTAAAACCCAGCTTGTATACGGCCGGATAATTGAGTTATTAATTAATAATGATCTCGGTGGTATAATTACAATAACTATTATGTCCATAAATCCATGTTATTCCCTTAATTATGATCGATGGCGGGCATGAATGCGTCTAAGACTCGCGGAACTCACCTTGCCCGAGAAAAGCTTTGACGAATGGAAAATTCATCTGGACAACCTGACGATGACAAATGAACGATTCTGTCAGGCTTTTTCACCTGCCTTGCTAGATACAAGAAACTACCGGTGCTGCACGGCCGGGATAAACCTTTTTCCTTCAAATGATGCATGGCTTGTAAATAAAATTATCTTTAAATCGAAGACGTTTAACGTACAAATTGTGCACTCTGTGATCCCTGTTAGCGTATATCCTGTCAGAACGATCACAGGTGACAGATGCAGAATTTTTCGTTCCCATCGTCAAGAAATGTTTCCATATTGAAATGTAATTATCCTACGCGAAACTCCAATTGAAATTTAAGTAGATAACTTATTAAATTGTAATCGCAGACGGAAAATTAACACACTCAACCTGTTCAAAATTTCTCAATCTTCCTACCAGAGTTTACTCGAGATCATTGCAATTTCCAATACAAATTATCCTAAATACCGCAGTTGATAAATTTAAGAGAATTCGTTCAATTCCTGGACTCGTCGCAATCTCACGAGCGATTCCCTAATTGCATCAAAGAGCGGGCAACGTACACGATGGCTGTGTATTCGTTCTTCGCGTGTACAGAGGGACACGCGTTACCCGCATTTGTTTACACGATCTCGGTTTCCTTTTATCGACAGCCAGGCCCCGCCAGCTTTCACGAATGTGCAGTAACTTTCCACAAATAGAATACCTGACTGACAGCTTGACAGCCTGGTCGTATACCAACAGATAGATTCGATCCAATCCGCTTCGATCGTTTCTTAATGGAATTTAAATAATCGCCATTTCGATACGAATCTTCGTTACTACCATTTCTATCGCCATTAAAGGGACTGGTCTATCCTTCCGCTTGCAATCGCAGCGTGTATACCACAGCAAGACAAATGACCAAGGGATTTCGCAATTTTTTAACAAAAGCAGCCAAGGTATTAATTATTTACCAATTAATCGTAAATAATCTTCGAAACTCTATTATATACTTGGGACAACAATTTTTGTTCCAAAGCGATTTAAACTTAGTACCCCTTAAGCCCAGCAAGAATGAAAATCATTATCTATTTTCAAGCTTGCATTTTTTCACATATTCAAGAAGTGTCTTATCCTGCGTGCTAATCCGTTCGAATAAAATGAAACGAAGAATTCGGGAATGCTTTCACGAACGATTTGCCACGGTGTTTCGTCGCACCGGATCTAAAAATCGTATCACCGGATCGCGTTTCTTCCTCGAGGCAATGAAACAATGAATCGTTAATTTCAACTTGATTAATGATCCCAAGAGAGGCCACTGAATAAAGGATTATTACAACGAACGCACAAAACAGGCTTCGAAGGCTGTGATTTATCGCGATAGAATCGATACTTTCACTCGATTGGAAAATCGCACAGTCCCTTTACCTTGCCGATTTTTCCCACATATACGTTACGATAGGATCGAATGCCAGAAATGATAGGCCGTTTGGTAGATGCAAGGATGAAGCTGTAATAAATATCCTTTCTACGTCTTCCGATATCGAGCTGCAAACAGGAAGAACGAACACCGGAAGCGTGGAATGGCCCCTGGATCGTTTCGCGAAAGCGAAAGAAAGTGCACGTGGTATGACAGAGCGGATATAACGCGGTGGAAGTCGGCAAACGCCGTCAGGTCTCATTGCACGGCTACACGGTCCGTGTCACCTTTCCGTGCAATAGAAAGAAAAAAAAACGAAGTCTTACGCGTTTTATCGACAATTAAAGGTACGACCGACTCGTAATTCAAGCAGCGAATTTGTAACACGAGTTCCGCTCGTCGTGCACGTTCTCGAACGTTCTCAATTAGCAATCGATCGGCTTGCGTACGTCACCTCGATACAGTTTTTGCCTATAAACAAAAAGAATTCCGTCGAATCGACGCGATCGTTGAAATTAATGATTCGCGTAAAGCGTTTTTAATTATAACGAGTGGCACGATGATCGAGGAACGCGTGACGGAATATCGATTAGGCCGATCCGGAGAAAGTTTGTCTATCTATATTTATTGGATGATAATCGTGTTAGGTTTTTCTCGGCCGGTTCTTATGACGGTTCTGACGTTGGATGCCAGAGTTTTATGGATTTTTCCTCATTTCCGCTTGATAATTGGAATAGAGACACGTAGGACGTAGTGATGGCAAGGGGGATATTTTTCCGCTCTTTGAAAGCTGAGAATTTTTGTGAGACTGATCCGTAGAAAATTGTCGTAGAATAGAAATACGGAAGAAAGAAAATTTGTATTTGACAGAAATATAAGTATACGAGATAAGGAAGATATATTATACATTGGGCAATGCGTTTACAATGTTCGATTAATATCCGTTTTCGAATTTTCGATGATGTACAAAACTCGAATAATAATCTGGGTAGAATGTTGCTCGGAAGCGCCATTGTTCACCGAATCATATTGATCTCCCGTTTTCTATGTCCGCGAAATTAATATCGCTTATTAATAATTCCATTGACATGATATCAATTCTGCAAATACGTTTCCCTTAATAAAACATTGACACATTCTGTACACGTGAATACTGCAAAAGGTTTCGCAACGTGATGCATCGATGCTACTTAGTTCCCATGAAATTTCATTTTCTCGAGTTTGATCGTGAGTATTTTGCAAATACTACGTGAACGTTGTTCGAAAATACGAATGATGAAAAAGAAATCTCACCTTGTAACAAATAATGCAGGTTTCATCTTAAGTGCTGACTCACTTATGCTAATGCTTCCAAGAAGATTTGCAATACGCACCTGAAACAGAAAAAGAAATATCTGTCAATAACCACCGTTTCGCAAGAAGCTTAAAACGCGAAATATTTTACGTACGAACTGCGCTTATAGCAATTTCGATTGGTAAAAATTATTCCTTTCGCATGCCACGATTTTAACATGCGCATAAGCGAAACTTCCTTTGTCGGTCGCAAACTATATTCCGTGAATAAAAGGAATATTTAAATACCCCGTATAAAGGAATATCTAAATGGCTGCAAAACAATGAGGAACACAATTAAAAAGTCAATTTATATATTATACAAAAAATTCCCTGTTGACAGATACTTTATTAACGAATACTTAATCATTCTTTCTCGAAACTCGTATCCGTTCGAATAATTACAAAAGACGCTGTACATTCGAATTATTTCTTTCAGAAAAATAAAAACTATTTGCCTTCCACTTCAAGAAATTCCACCTTGAATATAGACGATCGCGAAAACATTCGGCCACGTGCATAATACACTTCTTCATTCCGTTTTCTCCATAATCTCGCTCCTTCATCGCTACCACAAATATTACACTTAATCATTATACTTCGTATTAACTCTATCTTATACCCCAGCTTTATGTCATACTCGAGCATGACATAATACATTTTTATATTCGTCGTATGTTTATCTAAAATATGGAGAATAATCGTCAACTTAATATACGCGTACCTGAATATTTTTACGACCGGCAGTAAATAAAACGAAACGTAACAAAAAGACCGCGTTTACGATCCATCATCGTCCATTGAACAAAGATGACAAAGAACAAGCGAAACGTAAAATTCGGACAAAATTTCCCAATTTTTATCCAAATCGGTGGGAAATCCTACGCGATTAAGAGAGCGGCGTTAATGCCGGAAAAAGGGGAATTCCGCAGTGCGGTATAATTCGTAAGCGAAGAAAGTTAGTACGTGCCGTGCATCCTCGATCGGATCCTTGCCTATTATTTCAAATATCGCGCACGGTGTCCCCCGTTTTGTTCGAATACGTAAAAGATGACTGCCCGAAGACCAGCCAGGATCCCTCGTTCGCACGAATTCCGTACGAACAAGACGCGATGCCAACGAGCGAGTCGAGAAAGCTGCACGATGGCCCAGAGCTTACAAGCCTCTGTCCCGCGGCTTTATTGTTTTCCCATAACGATTCCATACCATCGATATTACGTCCACGACCGGTCGTACTCTTCCATCCGCCAAACAATCCTGCAATTTTCACGAGCCCGCTCGTGAGGATCGATCAGAAAGTTGAATCTGTTGCGAAGCCGTGATGCTTTTACGCTGGTACACCTTCGCTGTGTGATCAAAAATGTAGTACCGTGGAACAGGTACGAGTGAATTGTCGGGAAGAATCGAATGGACACTTTGTTGATAGAGCAGTGGGGAAGAAACGTCTGGAGACTATCAGTTTGGTTGCCCAGTCGTATCTTACATCGATTCGGTGAAGTGTATTCTTGCGAATTTCTTATTTTACAGTGATATTTTTAATATTCGTGATATTTGTTTTATTCTAAATATTTCGAATTTCATTATAAAGGCTTATTTACTTATTTATTTTTCTAGTAGAGTGAGAGATATATTTAATATATCGGATATAGGATACTGTCAATTGAAATTTTTTTAATTAACAGATCGAGCGAGGTTAAGACAATAAGGCGAATGACAATGACAATGGTTTGAAACGGACAATGCGTAATATATTGAAGCGTCTGGTTCACACGAGTGTCGATTTGCGACTGTCAGAATTCGGTGCTTCCTCTTCTCTGTTACACTTCCGGCAACGGTATTTAGGGCTATTCCGATCTACAGTGGCGCTCATGTATTTACTCGCAATTAGTAAAATTTCGTTTTATTTGTCACGTACGCGTAATGAGGTACAAAATTTGATATTTTCTGAATTTTAAATATACCGAAGCAACAAAATGCTGTTTAATGACGCACGGTTTATTAATACATTATAACCAGGAAGTTACCTATATTTCTTTATTATGGAGTACAAAAGAGTACCAAGGGTGTTATTAACTATCAGGGGTACATATCCCATTGATGGAATAGCAGGGAAAAATAATTATCGTAATAACGAAGGTCTTCGTGGAATGAAATTAAAAAGACCGTCATCTTTTGAAATATCATTAAGGTCATAAATAAACAGGGAAATTCCGAATGGGAAAAAAGATAAAATTTCTTTTCGAGAGATACTCTGAACATATGATATACTGCTATTAATATATAAAGGCCGAGATAATTTGCCCTCGACGTGTTAGATGTAATAATACATTAATTCGTACTTCAAAGTATGATTCATGAAGTCTACCTGGTAATAGAGAAATGGACGCCAGGCATCCAGAACTATGATTAATTAATTGCAGTGTTACAGCTCAATCACTAATGTAACGTAATGTACGGTGAATGTAGTACAACTACGAGTTAAACCAGCTGCTTCGCACTGTATATAACATTCGCAACGGTAAAGTAAAATTTATTCCATACTTCTCGTATACAATTTTGCGCGGCTTAAAACACTACACGTATGCCGAGCGATAATTTTATTAATCCCGGTGGATCCTGTTTGTAGGAATTAGACGATACGTTGAGCATAATTAATTTAATATCGGATATTTTTTTAAATCAACGCGAAACGTAATATCGTACGGAATATTCATCGTTAATATGATTTACGAATGACGATAAATTTTCCCTGGCACCGACTGATTGCGATCTTTTTCCACGGAGAATTATTATGGGAGTTTGTTGTGCCATGCATTATTATTTTGTTTCAATCTCGCATTCTGCATATTAGATTCGTACGACAAACAGTAACTACTATATATTTAATTAATACAATTATTAATACTGTACATTTCATCTGCATACTCATCGCTCCCTATCCACCCACATAACCCGTTCTTATAACTCTTTGATGTCGTTAAAATCAATTTCGAAATACATATTCGAATAAATGATTCTTATAAATAATCCTCGAAGACGTACCATTTTTGATAAATGTAATTGCAAGTGCAATACTTGCGTCTACTTTACACATTGTATAAAGTGTTACTTAATTACGATATACATAATCTGTTGCTTTCACTTTCTATTATATAAAATCAGGTAAATATCGCATTCTATTGTTCTCTTTGGCGATATTGCGTTGAATCTACACACGTGTCATCACGGTATTCGAAGGATTAACAGCCTCTAGAGACCATTTTTCATTGCAATTCTACATAAACAAAATTCATCTGGTTCTTTTCTCTTCCAGTACCACAGATAAAATAGTCAAATTCCTGATAAAACCCTCGATCAAGTATCATCCACTCATTTTAATTGTTATACCATCTACTTACATTCGTCAGAAACAAATCTTCATTTGTTCCTCCTCGAAAAATCCATGGTTTACTTCCCGGCATTTAAATAACAATTTTCAAACTCGATATCAATTTCTTGTCCATTTTGCGATGGAACAATTCCCAAAATACCGGAAAACTATACGTTTTTAATTAATATACGTCAAGTAATATAGTCAGGAAATTTTCAAAGTTTCGCATAAAATAGACCACTTGTGCGACGACTAAACCCAGCAAAACCTCTGCCAAACGCAAACCTTATACCAGTCTCGCCCAAGACACGACAAGAAGATAGACCGAAAGACTCTTCTTCAGGGGACACCGATCGAAGCATCGTTCCATCGACGCCCGAAAAGAAGGACCACTGATCGGAACAGAAAACGCGGAAGAAAGCAGAAAAGAGGAAGAAAAATAAAAAAAGGGGGGGAGAATTTTTGTTCATCTCGAGCATGGCGACACTCGGTGAAAGCGGCACGCGGCAACGCCTCTCTCGACCTATCCACCGAGTGTCGAGCTCATTAACGGAGTGTCCTGTGCCGGAGCGATGGTACTTGATTTATTGCCGCTACAACGACAGATACGGACTTGCCACGGTTTTATCAGGCCGCTCGTTAACGGCGAAGAAACACCAACGGGGGTCGAAACGGCGAGCCATGGGGGACAAAAAGCGATTTCCCACGAGCGCTCTCGACCTACACAGATCTGGGGCCTAGGCTATCTCGCTGCTATTCGTAAAACCGACACGAGATGCTAACGAATCCCGTCGCAGCGATGCAACGCCGAGCTGACGCAGCGAGCTTGCAGATTCGCGACGAGTTGGCGCCTAGGGTATATCTCCGGCCGACGAATTCCAGCGTGGAGCGTGGCTAACCGATTTATCGCATCAGCCTAATCGCCGATGATAGAAACGATCCTGAGTGGTGGGGATTATTGTGGCGTTGGTGACGGGCCACGGGATGCTTTCAAGCTCGCGCGATGTGGCAGAGACGAGTTGGAAAGCTGAATAGTAGGTTTCGAATAACTATCGGATCTTCTGCTTTCGACCAAGGTACAAATCGATCGGTATTATTATCGCACAAAAGCTGGTAATTACCGTTCGAGGAATTCAAGATTGATTTTTACATCTCATTTATACGTTTATACAAATTTGATAAGCATTCTTAGAATCCCATCGGACAAATATTTCCTGAAAAGCAAGAATCACGAATCAAACTCTCTTCATTTATCTCTCAAAAAATCGCTAATATCAGAACAGGTAATCTATTAGCTTTGCCGACTAATCCGCTACTCAATCGCTTCAAAAAAAAAAAAGAGAAAAAAGGTAAAGGAAAAGAAAAGAAACGATAAACACCTGGTGATAGCATAAAAAGAAAAATGGAGACGATCGATCAGAGTTACCCGCATTGCGAAGGAGACACGAATTCCTACATTCTGTTAGAAGCTCAACGGTCGATCGGTTAATGAAATAGAAATTCTAGACCTGGAATATCATCCGATCGTCACGAGTTCCGTTCTGCCGATAGCTCTGGAATGTCCACAGATTCAGGGCACGCTCGGTCCAAAGACACGCTGTCCAATGATCCCGGTTTTAGAGGGAGCTAGAGATACCCGGCCGACACCGTTTCTATCGCGTGGATCTCGCAATCCTTGCTTCTCATTTATACCGGGAGCAACAAATCTTAGCCTTGTCACGGAAGTCCCCATTAGGCGGCCAGGTTGTACCGGAGGAAAGTAGGATTCCACGGTGCGCGACTATGGTCGAATAAAATAGGGGACGAAAAAGAGCAGACGCGGGAGAAGGGATCTCTACAGTGGCGATAGTCTGAAAAATGCACAGTCCCATTCGGTTACATCAATATTCACCGTTCTATCCGCGACGTTTGAAAAATCTTCTCAACGCGCACGTGGTTACGAACGATTTTCCTATGAATAATAGAAGGTTACGCGTGCAGCACTCAAGGACCAAGAAATTTTACCGCGAATGAATCAGTGTAAGCTCGTGATCCATGACTGACTGCTGAAGATTTTCTCGATACAGGAATAATTATTTAGAGATACGGGAGTAGCACGCGAAAGATCTGTTCCGATAGTTTGACGAGTGGAAAGACAATATGCGGGGTATCGTTGATTTTTAATTTTTGTTTGCCGTTACGAATGCTTGTCAGATGTATTAAAATACATTTCCTTTTCCGTAAGACTTTCAAATTCGTGTACTGTAATAGAACGCGACGATTTTCAAGCAGTTTTTAAAGGCTATATCGAAATAGAGATTCTTTTATCTTTTTCTGAAAATAATATAGTTACCAGTTCGTTGTACTAGCTTTATTCCTAATCTAACCGTATAAAGTACTCGATAACTTATGGTTGAAGATACAGGTTAATACGTTTCCCACTACACAGTGCGATATCCGAACTAAAACCTTTGCTTTCACTAATCACCTACATTTCCAAACAATCACAAAAGTGAAACGAACTTAACCTGTTATCTCCTCAATTGACACGTTCCATACTCTGAAACTCCTTTTCCCACGGAGTTGAGAGTCAAAGGTGAATTAAGTCTAATTAGCTCGATCTCAATCCTCACAAATGTAAATATGCGGTAATCTATATAATTATTTGAGCAATCTTCCAGATAAATATGATATCAAGTTGGATACTGGTAACGCACTTGACTTTCCCAGCAAATAAGCAGATAAATTTAACGCCGATAGAATATTTCACCTCCACTTTTATACGAAAAATGTATGAAACCAATCGACTGTAAAATACACATATGTAACTTGGCAACTACTTTTTAAATTCTCAAAACTTTCTCGGACTTTGAAACTCTCAAAAGTCAAACTATCGATTCTATTTCGTAAGAGGAATAAATTTTATCCGAAGAACCAAAGTTTTCACGTTGACGATGACACGGCGGGATATTTATTCCCTCATTCATCCGTTCCCCATCTTCTTTTCCTCGCACAAATATTAACACTTCCCAAGCGACAATTAAAATCATCCAATCACAAAAAAGCTGTCGAATTTTCCAACCTGCAAACATCTGCATATTGCAAGACATTCCAAAATGTCCTCTCCGCACCCATAAAACACATTCAATCGACAATTAAAAGCACCCAGTCACAGAAAATGGTGTCGAATTCCCTAACCTCGAAACATCCCCATCATCCCCAAGACGGTCCAAACTTTCCAGCAAAAGTCCTTTTCGTTTCAATAAAAAGACACCTAGCCAACAATAAAAATCACTCATCAAACAAAAGACTGCTGGATTCCCTAACCTCGAAACATCTCTATCCTCCAAGACGTTGCAAACTTCCTAGAAAAAGGCTTCTCCATCCCAATAAAAAATCCAACCGCCAAACCGAACAACTAATTGACAACTAATAAATACCACCTCAACCTGTCCCACTAGCAAATGAACCTAAAAATTCTATTACGCGTTACACTTGATATCGCCGATACCAGTATCGGCTTATCAACGCATCTCGACCGATACATCCCCGATAAGCCCCCTGTCGATAATCGCCGCTGGTATCTCCGCGAGCGCCGGGGGCGGCATTCTTGCCGCTTACCACGGGACAATTACGATCGTGTCGCTCGCCGACTAATCGCCTTTAACGTACAACCGTCAAAATTACCCGAAACAGATAGGATCGCTCGGAATTCCGAATAACATTCCCTGCGCCGCAGAGTATTTCGAATCACCGCGTGGGCTGGCCGTTCGCGAGGGTTGCCACTGTTCCATCAGGAGGCTTATCAGCGTGTAATTCAGCCGGGTTAGAAATGGCGAGGGCCAGATGCGTCGTAGGATCCTTGCGATCCAATGTGTACACTTCCGCGTGGTCGATGAAAACATCGGGACCATCGTCGGAGCGACCACTTGCGGATGTTTACATGCGTATACTCGGTTAATTCTTGAGGGAAATGAGGCGTGAAACTGTGCTCGACGGTCGAACAGAGAGAGAGGATTAGTTGCCTTTCGGCAGTCGAGTTCTGTTTTGGAGCCGAAGTGAACGGAGACAGTAGTCGTGTGTACGTTTCAAGATCGGGCTAGAGGAAGCTGTTTCACAAATGTACGTATACAAGTAGATTGTTAGCTCTTTGCACTCTCGAAATATCTTCCTTCGATTTTCATAACGCGGCAGATTTTTAAAACCGCATGTTTCATTTCGAAGAAAGAGAAATTATTAAAATAATTATGCGAATTCATTTATACGGCAGCTTTAAGCAATGTTTCGTTATTATCGTTGAACGTGAAAACAAATAACGAATTGTGGATTATCGGTGTCTCCGCCATGGCGCCAGAGGAGTGAAAAGAATTTAAATTGAAGTTCAGCGTGAACTATTATGCCTGTAGTCTACTCGTGCACAGACTGCAACAAAAACCGTAGAAATACTTTGTCAACTGCATATATTCGCAAAGGATCGTAGAAGAAAGAGAAGAAGAAGGAAAGAGAAGTAATAAATTGACAAGATCTACCTAGCTACAAGTAAGCTATCGCGAAAAGTACTAGTACAGTTAGCACGCGTCGTGGACTAATCGGTATCATTTAACACTTGTTTGCACAGAATCAAAAAACCTCCGAGTCAATTAGCATATACATGGCACATCCGGACTGGAAAAAGTGAAACTGATCTCGAGGTGTGTGAAACGCCTCTAACTCCTCGGTAGACACATCATCGTCTGACATATCACTTGGTAACCCAAACCATTCGATTCTAATTTTCTTTTTCTTCCTCGACCCAACCCACTTGCACGGTGACGAATATAATTGATTGGCAAAGTAGAACGCAAAGTGCACGAGTTTCTCGGACAGAACGTAACACCTTCGTAACAATATTGCAAAATCTACCCAATATAACGCGAGCAACCGGCGTATATCACGCGAGGCAAAGCAAAGCAATGCACGATCGTACACACGCGTTGTAACGAGATCACTTTGCAACGATTGCGCGCCGTCGCCGCAATGGCATCTATGCCTAAGGTAATTGACCCGTGGCGTGCGTTACGCAATTCTTAACTAGGTTCCAGGAGACTCCGATTCCACGTACGCGTACCTCGCTTCGACCAACTAGTCACCTGCCCGAGAACCGTCGCCAAGGATGACGACGCCGACGTCGACGACGCTGACGACGGTCGTCGCGCAGGACGAGGCAGAGAGGCGAACGAACGTTCTCTCCAGGGTCGTTTGAACGCGTCGATATAGAATTCTCGCGTGACGTTCCAATCGCGGCGACATTCTTTTTCCCCCGTCCTCGTTACGACCGCTGGACGTAAGTATGCCATCCGGCTGGATAGTTACACCATCGTCCTCGCGCGCTTTTTTCCCGCCGTTCGATGCCGCGATCGGCACAGGATATCGAACGAGCGTCGAAGATCAACCTGCCAGAGGGGTCCGCGCCGGAAGATAACCGATCACGGGACGCGGACAAATCGCGCGGTCGGTTTACCGTGACAGGGAATAACGTTTCGCTGGCTTCGGATGGGAATTATGACTAGCAAGTGAGAGAGAGAGAGAGAGAAAGAGAAACGTCGGGACGCGTCGTCGGGTACAGCCAGGTGAATAAATCTTCCACGCGGGATGATGATGTTAGCTGAATTGTTTCGGCAAGGTATTCCAGCAATTTCGTTTTCGACGTTTCACTCGTTGACTTTTATTTTTCACGCGGCCAAATGTTTCTCATTGTCAGGCTCTTTTTAGTATCCACATTTGCTACGGAAATGCCTTTAACTCTCCGAGGGAACGAGTTTCGATTAGTATCTTCCCGTGAAGATTGCAGAATTTGATTAGGGGAGTAATCAGTCTCGCATCTTACTTACTACTCTTATCTTAATTTATTTTATAAAGTGTCTTTGGATATATGCCTAATGATTAGCCTAGTACTATCCAAATTCGATATTACCTACTTCCTTTAGAAAAGATGGCGACGGAATTATTTTGTCATCGGAAGCATTCGTTTTACCAAGTGTAAGATGCAAGTCGAGCTAAGATGAGCGAGAATGAAAGATAACGCAGGATGATCTTTTAATATGGAAAATGTCGAATATAAGAAGGATGAAAAACTAAGTCGAGAGTCGAAGAGTATATATAATGTCAGCTTGCTAATATCTGCCGGGCTCGTTTTCGCCTAGGGCATATCCAGTGAAATTTCCCTTTCCCTGTATGTCCCTTTTACCCTTCTTAAGGAGGCGCCGAAGGGCACGTTCCTCGACATGCTTCGTGAGAAGCTACGGTTGATGATGCTCCGAGACGTGACTACGTTCAGCACTTCTTCGTTGGTTTTATCAGCTCCGTGCCCCCCGAGAAAATACGACAATCGTGGATCTCGATGGAGCACAGTGATTTCTCGAATCCCCAATTACCGTTTCTTCCTCTCTTCGACACACTTCCGATGGATTTTTACTTTTCCGATATTACGCTGCAATTTTTAAACGACTAGACCCGATTTCTAGAATCCTTCAAAGACTTTTTAGAGGATTTGTTGGGGAACAGGGAAAACGAAAGGTGGAATAATCGATGGATTGAAAGGAATATAAATTGGTTCCTGAATGGAGCAATTATCCAGCGCAATGATCGGAGTATATCGGTTGAACTAATTATTACGTCAGTTGTGACTGCTGCTTCTATAGCTTATTAGGAGAAAGAAAATTTAACTGGCTGGACTAATGAAATTACCATAGTCGAAATAGACAATTAAGTTAATACGCGGTCTAAACTAACCGTTCGATAGAAACCCTATTAAAATTTGTATCCCGTTTTCTCTCGAGGATATCGTTAATAGATTTCTTATCCGACCAATTGTTAAACCCCGAGTAAAAAAAGATCCTATCGAATAGAAGATTAGAACTCGATGCAAAGGATATTCCGGATAAAGGAAAGAAATTTTAAAAACTGCAAACGAATAATTATCGAATTTATTTGCAAATTCGAAGGGTCAAAATTCGAAAGCGGCTCCTTTCTAAATCCAAGCCGGCAAAGATCGACTCATTTGGAATTCCGTTGAAAATAATTAGCATACTCGCGAAACTAATTCGGCTTCTTTTCTCTCTCTCTCTTTCGCAATGTCTCGAGCAAATATTATCGCGCTCGAGCGGGAGGAGAAACGGTCGGGACAAAAGCACGAAGACGGTCACAAATACGTTCCTTTGCCGTGACTTTCTCCGAAGTGTACGGGTGCTCGAAGAGAAGAAACAACCGCGAAACGAGAGAAAACAACGTTAGAAAAAGAGAAGCAGGAGCGGTGGCTGTGGCAGTGGTAAAACGAAACAGTAGGCAAGAACCAAAGCAGAACCGTGTGTACGCGTGTTCCCCGTGAAAAACTAGACAACCGACCGTATCGCGAAACGTTCCCCGCTTCTCAGCCCCGTGAAAACGCTGCAAATCCTTTGTCGTTCCGTTCCAAACGCCGGATGAAACCTCGCCAACTCTTTAACTCTTACACTCGCTGCTCTTCTCGGTTACCATTCGAACGATTAAAACACGAATCTTTTTTTCCCTTTCTTTTCCTTTTCTCGTGTTTCTTTCTTCAGAGGGATGTAACTCGCAAAGGGGTGCGGCTTTGAGCTAAGTGTAGGGGTCCATTTTACGCTGTAGGGGTATTTTTTGACGTAGTAGCTACGAAGCTGTTGTCTTTCTAATATCGGCAATTGGAGAAAAATAATTGCCGAGTAAGTTTTGCATTTTTGCATTTCAATGTTAAACCTATCACGACTCGAAAGCGTTTTCCGATCTTTCGTTTTCTTTCCGGATCTTCTGCTTACATTTCCTAGTTCATCGGTCGTTTGACTCGTCGTGGTAGGTTCAGAATTCAGAATTCAATTCAGAGACGTAGAATCATGACAATAACATAATACACTCTTAATTTATAGGAAAAGCTTATAAAGAGGATCAAACCGAGTCAACCGCGAGAAATAGTATACTCGCAGAGCTCCTGAAATATAGTTTATCAAAGACACACCATACGCCAAGATCCTATAGATAGTCAAACGTGAAAGTTTACACATTCCATCGTCAAAGGAATAGACTAACAAAATCTACAAAAATAAGATAGGAAAACAGTTTACCTTCCACTCGGCTCCTGGCAGAAAAACGTAAAGCACGAAAATTTTAATTACAGAATGTTTAACGAAGTTGCAGAAAGCTCGACATGCTCGAGAGACCTGACTGCGTCAATCGTTACCGCTGTGCCACGTGCACTTCATCCAGACCTTGCTACATTTTCTCCGTCGACTACACCCATCTCCAAACACAGATAAAAATAAACCACATCACCGTCGCTTTCCATTCCATTTCCAGTGAACCCGTTCGAAACCGTCACATCTCGATTGCGAAATCCGGTTGCGGAGAACAGGTCGAACAATGTGCGTATACGAACGGGAGACAGAAGGTCGCTTTTCAAAGGCGACCGCCTCGCGTAAACACGACTTCCAAATCAAGCAGCACGATACTTAATTGTAATCTGTTCGCAACGGCGGCAATTAAGAGTAAAAAGAACGGAAAAAGCAAGTGAGATGGGGACGAGGGGTGACGAACGGTGAGAAAATGACGGGTGGACCAGGACGGAACGGGGCGAAGTCAGAACTCAGTCGCGTTTCCGGCAAGTTCCGAGCTGACGACAAGCTCCAAATGACGAGAGCACAATGCCGAGGAGAGACTGTCCTTCCTACAGGAGATGAGTTCTTGATTGCACTGACGTTGCCGTGGATGCAATGTCAAGGCATCACAGAGACGCCAGAAGTGCGACCGAATTGCGAACCGAAACCGTTTCCTTTGACCGTTTACCAACGCCGCCACCATCTTCCAGCCATTTTTCCGCCCCCGTCGCACCCCTAAATATCAACCAACGTTTATTTAACCCGGAGATCCGGCGAGGCTGGGAAAGTGCTTCCGGTCTTTCGATTTCTACGAAAATTACTTTCCTAGATACCTTTTCATCGAAGTAACAACTGGAGACAAAGTTAAATCTACTTCGATAAGTATTCGGTAAGATAATAACAACGTAATTGTTAAGAAAATAACCTGTAAATAACACAACAGAAAATATAGACTGCCACTGCGACCTGTGCTTCACGCAGGCACTCATTAAAACTCATTAAAAATTAACAAAAAAAGTGAATTTTAATTAAGCCATCTTGTAACAGCAGCGATACGTTAAAGTACAAAGGATCCCTGCATAAATAAATTACTACATCTAAAATTTCGTTCATGGCATAATTCACCCTCTCGATCGACGGTCTAAATTTTCCCATACCACGAACAAAATACAAAGACCGACCTGTAACGTATACCTAAATGCCATACACGCGAATAATTACAAAACCATAACAATGAAAGCGAAATATTAATATTAACTTTGCCCAAAGCTCGAACGCGTTTTCACTTTTATCGTGAAAATAAAAGATCGACACCGGTCACTTGACCACTCGTTCGATAATTTCGTGGATATATAATTTCCGTAAAAATTTCCCGTAGCAATCCCGAACTGCAAGACCGCGTCGCGTGATGAACCAAGTGTTACGTAAACCCAACCGACGGATATCAACACTTGCACGTGGAAAATGACGATGAGTGGGAATCCAACGCGTGTACCCCTGCAACGAAACCGCGATCCACATCGAGGCGAGTAAAAAACCTTTCAGAATCGTTTCGTCCAAGATAAGAAGAAGCGTCGCGGTATAAGTGACGCGTAGCTGTCAAAGGGTAGGACAAAAGAAAGCGAAGTTTGCAGGCGGGCCAGGGGTGGGAAGGAAAACACGATAATAACGCGATCCTCGGCGCACTGTAAATACTTGAAAGGGAAAAGCGGAATAAAACAATAACGGGACAATTGGTCCACTTTGGCCGAAGTTTCCGCGGTGGTATAAAAGGTAAAAAGGGGTGACAGAGCTTCTATCCGTGGCACGCGACGAAACGAGACGGAGCTAGGCCGGCAAAGGGACAGAGGCGAATGGAAAGGGGAGAAAATGAGAGAAAGAGAGAGCGAGAGGAATAGAGAGCAGCGTAGGAAGCACGGGAGAGAGGGTGACAGGGGCAGGAGGGGTTGTCTTGAGGCCGACGCCCAGATCGATGCTCCCGTCTGAGGTTCCTGTAGGCGGAGGCTGTGCAGAATTCCCGACCGTAAGGACCTCCGTCGTGCTCCTCGCCGCGTGCACTCCTCTCGTTATTCTCCTATGGAGAGAATCTCCACCTTCGCTGCCTTGAAACCTCCGAAACAACGTTCTCTTTCCTCAAAAAGCCTCGCCATACCACTCTCAATGGGGATCAAGTTCACTTCCGGCTGGATTCACGACCACCGGGGTCAACTTCCACACGACTGACGCGTGTTTCAGGGAAAAAATCCTTCGTATCGTGTCGTACGATTTTATCCGTGACGGTAGAGGTCTTGCGGGAATTTCGAAGGGTCCGGCTATCGTTTCGATTAACAGGCGAGAGTTCTGTGCAACGAAGGGTGGTTGATTATTGGCCGAAGTAGCGGAGCGAAAGTATAGGTGGCGGACGTGAATGAAGTCGGACCTAGCGCAATGATCGATCTCGGTTGCGAAATTATGTCATTTTGCGATACGTAATATATCCCAATATGGGTGAAACTGCGAGTGTATATAGTTTCGATTGCGTGATTCGTTATGTCGCTTCGAATCCAATGATCCGTATATACGAATATTAGAAATCCTGTAATTCTTTTTCGCTGGAAAACATTTCGCTCACGTGTCGCGAATAAAATTAATTTTTCAATTTACATCGTATTTTACATCACGTTAAATCGCGAAAATGGAAACAGCGTTTCCTTCGAATTAATCCCGAGTTTGCGAATTATTTACACGATTTCCCTTCCTCGGTGTAACTAAATATCAATTCCCTTCGAGCTCGTCATTTTTCTCGCTTTATCGCTCGAGTAATATCGTGCAAAAACAGCAAACGACAGCGAAGCAGGAAAAAGATCTAAATCAGAATTACAAAGTCGAAAGGGATAATATCAAACTCCCATAATCCCCAACAGATCTTTCCTCCTCTCGACTCTGCAAAGTTTCTCTGCAAAGAATCCCACGCACCGTATACCCCGCTACGGACTAACAATTTACCCAGTCGATAATCCATCGCGCTATAATTTCCCGCGATGACAGTAATCTTTTCGGACGAGGCAATTCATGAATGATTCATTGTATCGCGTTACGCGACCGCTACTACGGCCGGGGCTCGCGTGGGTGGGGGGGTAAAAGCGTGCGTTTTGTGCCCGCAGCGAAAATCCGACGCAAGTGGCACGAAACGCGAGCGCGGAAAGAAGGAAAGAAAGCCGGTGAAGGGTTCCACGTTTGCCGGACGATCCATTCGCGTGGAGGGGGCCCCATTGTGGCGCGTTACAGCCCTCCAGAGGGAAAGTCCGGCGCCAGTCTTAAGGGCACATGTGACAAATGCCTTTATTCGTTTGCTCACACCCTCGCCACGTACGATGATCGTGCGCCATGGCACGTATACGCACTCCGCGGAAAGCATTCTTTTGCCCCCAACCGTTGCTAGAACTCGATCACGTGCCACTGCGAGGCACGGAAAATGTCAATAACCTTCGCTGTACGCGATAAAGCCACGCACTCGCTCGATTATTTCCAGGGAGTGTATAGTCACGCGAATGGGGACCCCGTGGAACGCGGGAAAGTCGTGATTCCGCGTGGCTCGCGACACCATTTTCTTCCTTTCGTCTTCTTATACCCTCTTTTGCCCCCATTTCTCTTCCCCCCTTTCAAATCTTTTGCATTATTTTTCTTCTTTTATTCATTTTTTTCCGTTCGAAAGATTTCAATTATTTCTTGCACTGGTATTTCGTCCTCCCTCTTCCTTTTCCATTTCAAAATTTAATTTCTCGTAATGGTATTTTCATTTTCTTTTCTTCTTCTTCTTCTTCTTCTTCGATTCTTTATTTTCTTGCGGATTAGGTTTCTTTTTCCATTTCTTCCTTGCATCCATAGTTTATCTTTTCAAGTATGTGGATTTTTGTGTTTGCTTTCTAAAGAGGGAGTTTTTAAAATTCCTTTTCTATGGGAAGTGGAGTTTAGTGATTTTTACGGTATCGAGGTTTGTATGGTGCGATGGTATAAAAGTACCGTTGTTTTAACGGATCGTCAATTTGGATAGTTTGCGATGGTTTCGATTGAAGGGGTGCGTGGGCCTTCAAGGGTTGTTTCAAGGATTCGTCGATAGCTTTTCCATTTTATTTCCCGCGTTTTCTATTACGTACCGTGTTTTCCCTGGTTTATCGGCAAGGAGGAAAAATACCACGGTCTTTCTACGAATTCCCTAACGCGAAATGAATAATATCGTATTACGTGGGATAAAATTCTTCTCTCGAAATTAATGTATTCTAACCGCAGTATGCGTCGAATAAGCGTCATTTAAATAATCGTCTAATATTAAATTTGCATTACGGAATTTACATAAATATTCTTATTTCGAAAATAAAAACTCTCGAACAATTTACATTAACACGTTGTTAGTATTTTCCTCCTCTTAATTTCAAACATAAAATAAATATTATTATAAAAATATATTTACAGACGTTTGAAATTCCTTCGTAAATCGTGCCTTGAGAAAAATAAAAGATAATTCGTCTCTGCGAGGATAAATATTCTTAAATCATTACCATAATTTAACACTAAGTCTATGGACAGCCGATCAATTCTACTACCAGGTTATATATAAATCACAGAAAAAAAAAAAAAAAAACAAGAAAAAAATACAAGATAAATACTGACACGATTCTTAATAAAAAGTTTAGAACAAGTTATTTAAATCGTGATAAATTTAGCTTTAATAATCAATTTTCAAAGCGCGACTAAAAACTATAGAACTGTAATCAACAATCCAGCAACATATTCGTTATACCCAGTGTCTATGCCGTATTTAAAACTTAACCGTGCACGAAAACAATGCGAAAGTTGAAGCCTCGACATCCAAATACGGGGAGATTGAAGAAAAATATGGTTAATCTGGGCCACGAAATCGTGTTACCCATGTAGCGTGAGCGTAATTTCGATGCGAACCTCGAAAGGTGTTGCGGAGAAGGTTCGCCTGCACAGGGGTGGCTCATCATTGACGCTGACAAATCGAATTATTCGCACCCACGGGAGAACGGAAGGAAAGAGAGGGAAAAAGATAACATCCGGTCTGATCAAGTTTTCGTAATATCGAGTTATAGTTGCGATCAGTCTACACTTGTCGTTGCGGTCGATCGTATTCGATATTAGGCTTCGAATAGCACCATTTGTTTTTTAACCCTCCATAACGTCGTGTGGCTTCCAAATCATTTATATCCCCTACCGATTTATTTATTTCTTTTAAACGTTACTCGTTATATCTATTATTATCCTTTATTATCTTTCAGAGAAAAATTCTGTCCGATCGAGATATTTCTTCCGATGCCCAAAGAAAATTCCGATTATGGCGGTTTGACAAAGCTTCGTTCACCGTTCGAAAGAAAGTAATTTATATTCAGGTATGGAAATATTTTTAGAAAACTTCCGAGAACGAATGTCAGGGAGAAATTAATTTCCCGCGCGGAAACGTAAGCGGAGGAAACGTTTATTAAATTTCATCGGAATCCGTCGAATATGCGCGTGTTTGGTACGAAATCAATTTAAAGAGAATTGGTTGCAAGCATCGACTCACGGTTGTTAAACACAGGGAACGTAGCACGCACCGGGACAGGAATTCCTGGACCGCAAATGAAGTGTGCAGACTTACCTGTAATAAACATAAAAATAAAATGCTTATCGTTTCACGCTGTGTTTGCGCCTACAATTACGATTAAAGCGAGCAACACTCGCGGTTACACTGTTCGCGAAACCATCCTTGCTAGTTACTATGACAAGAATAAATTAGTGGTATTGATAAAAAAAGGTGAAAAAATTTTAAAAAATAATAAATAAGTAAATGAAAAGGAAAAGACGTATAATTAAATTTCCTGTCTCTCGATTTAAATGTTCCTAAGAAATATGTACCTCTAAGAAAGTATACCTCTCGATGGTTTAATTGGAATTTTAAGTATTTTGCGAAAGGTGGATAAACATGGATTATAGTTAACGTGGATAAATTTCGCGTCAAATTTATTAAACAACGGAAAGCAAAGGTTGGGAACCCTTTTCCCCTATCCCCACGAATTCTCCCTTTTCCTGAAATGATTTAACGACGTGTCAGCGACACTGGGGGTACACGATAAACGCGGAAGGGTTTCAACCATTAATTACTTTCTTTATAATTGATATTAATAAACACGGTGTGCATTATTGCATCATACATTCGCTACACGGTCTCGAGGAAACGTACGTTTCTTAACCAAGGGTGTAACGCTAATGGCGCTAATTTACGACACCACACTTCCGAACCGACATTCCACGCATAGCTCCGTGTTATGGAAGTATGAATTCAATTTAATTCGAGAATTCTACGAAACTTTTTCACTGAAAATTATATTTCTACATTTCACAAACGGAATTTTATACTTGGAAAAATTTTAGAATATTCATTAAAACAATGTTATAATATATTCGAACGTTCGTTAGATACAATACGACCAGTGTTATCGGCAAATTTTCGTTAAAACGGAAAAGCTTCGAATGAAAAATGAAAATAATCGTATCACTGCTACTGTGGTTCACCGAACTCGGAATAAAATTATCATGCAAAATTTAAAAACAGGTTCGAACGGGAATTCAGAGTCGTTAAGGAATCGTATTCTTCCCTGGTCATCCGAAACAACGATATCTATCGACAATGAAACACACGTCGATACATTACGCGACTGACTGACGCATGAAACAATGCAACGAGATAAGCCGCGACCACTCGACGTTTCTTCCGATAACTCAAAATTACGTAATGCCTCTCGTACACACTGCAAATCCGAGTGTACGCAATAACAATTCTGCTGCACGATCTGCTCACGCGCCTGCGCGTAAAGACGAAGGTAAAAACGATTAAACGCACAGAGTATTGGCCGATAAAGCGGGAAATGGGACACGGAGGTCCAATAACAGAAGTTACAGCTCAAGAGAATGTAACCCCGTGTCACAAATCGCCAGCTAACAGCCATAGGTCTTAAGACCAAACAGGTTACACACCGAGGTCGACGATCACCGTTCGCTGAGGTCCCGTAGGATAACGACTCCGAGTACAAGGTGCTCTCCACGCGCCATCCTGGGATCAGGGAACATCGACTTTCTAGACAGCTGAGGTCACAGGACCTGCCACGGACCATTTCAGGGTCTAGAGACTCGCTATTCTCGGATCTTAGGGTCGCGGAATCCCCGCCACGAACCACCCCAAAGTCCAGGGAGCATAGGGACTTTCTAGACCTCGGGGTCGTGGGTGGCAAGGCAGTGGTTCAGTTGCAGCTTCACCAATGCAACTCGCGGAGACGATGTTCACAGACTCCGAAGTGGCTCGACTCCAGTTTCTTGATCTCTCCATACGAACTCATCGTCTACAAGGTGGGCCACTTAAATGGGAACACCTGAATATCTCCCTTATTTGAATACGATGCACTAGGAAAAACCTCTTGGAGATAAAATTGTACTGTTCGAAGCGGGAAATGTAAAGGTAAAATTGACACCTTTCCAAGGTCATTTCTTTAAGAGAACTCGAGGTCGTTGGTATTTCTTTAAATGGCACCCTGTAACATTTTGTCGATATCCTTGTCAACGACCTCATAAATCATACGTTTTCTTAACGTCCAATCTCAATGAACTTCATTAACATGGCATGACGTTATCGAACTATTACTATTTGATGAATTTCTACTGAAATGTTTGCTTATGTTTTTTCCAAAACGTGCAACTTTGTTTCCAAGAGTTTTTCATAGCGTCATAAATAAGGGAGGTATTTAGGTGTTCCCATTGAAGCGTCACACCCTGTGTATCGTATTTAAACTAGGCCAAACTATCTCTTATGATTTTGGATCATGTACTCGTCCACTTCGACTCTGCTTCAACGGATCCTGTTCAGTGTCTTGCGACGAAGTTAGTATTATTAAGACAGACAAAACGACTGGTTTCTGGATTTTCGATAATGCAGTTACTGCGCGCAGGTATATAGACGATTTTGGAAAAATTTATGTTGACCTTTGATAAAATACATTTAAGACATTACAGGTTTATGGTTCTAGAGCGAAAGAAGAGATTTGGATGTTCGTGGAAAACGAAATGTTCAATGGTGGGATTATATGAATTTTTAAACATCGAATCGGCTTAATGTAAATTTATGAAAGATTTTGCGATCAATAGTACCAATCATTATCTACGAAAATGCATTAACCGACTGACGCAAATATATCTCCGATAAATGAGCACTTGGAAATCGAAGACAGCAAAAGATATATTAATGTCACGATAAATCCTCCCACTTCACCAATGATCGAAGAATTTAAATATCAATCGCGTTACGGTGAAATGAAGTTAAATAAACTGAAATTTCATCGCTGATTGTATTTTTCAGTCTACTTTCGGCAACGATAGAAAATTGTTACGACGTCGAATTCGATTTTCGAAACGGGATTAAAGAATGGCTGTTTTTTATAACTATTACAAAGAATCCAAACAGAGGAATTATCGATGTCGGTAAGTAAATTTTCGTATGAAAAGTCAACAATCATATTACCTTGTTTAAAATTTACAATTTACAACTGTAAGTTTAGGAATTATTATCGATGTCCTTATAATTGGCAAAGAAAATGAAAAACTAATTCTTTGGATAAACTATTTAAGAAATATTAACAGTCGCATCGTGTAAAGCGAAACACGTGTTGATAAGATACGTGTTATAATAAAAATAACAATAATAAATAAATAATAATTATAATAATAAAGTTACAATCAAGTTAGAATAAAATAAAAAATCATTGATTTCGTTATTAAGTAGATAATAAACATCATTTATTATAAATCAATGAAGAAGTTATAGAATTAATTGATAAAAATTACAGAATAAATTTTCTAGACTCAAAATTCTATACAAATGTATCAACTTTACTGAATTGTAATTAACTGCGGTAGATATAATTCTTTACATACATAGTAAATGAAGTGTAAAATTACTGAAATTTTATTATATACGTATCTCCACTTTTGAAAAATAATAAAAATGTCTTAACATAAATATGTAATGAAAACTAATATTATACGAATGTAAATACGGTTATAATTTATAGAAAATGTAAAAATTATTAAATGTATTGTTAATAACAAATTAGCTACTGTATAAATTAATAAGAAAGTCAAAAGAATAAAAAAATTATTAACTAAAATAGTCGAAAATCAAGAAATAACAGAATCGGCATTGTTCGTGACTTTTCGGCAAGCTTCGACCGAACGGAGGGTATATAAAGGCCGTGCGAACGCAGCTCTAGCTCATTTGTCGTTTCGACTTCGGAGCGGTCGGATCTAAGATTTCGTCGACAGGAGTAGGAGAATAGGGGGAGAGATTCAGGTGGTGTGGAGGTGAGGTCGAGGTGGGTGGAGGAGGGATGGAGGATGGATCGAGGTAGTTGGTGGTCGTTGATTAGACCTTCGAGCTAGTTGATAGCCATTGTCCTCTCCACCCACATCCCACATCGTCATTTTTAATAAAATTCTTTTTTCGGATTTGACTTTCACGTTTCAAATTTATCTTTATTTAAGAATTCGAATATTTCGTATAATGCTCAAATGTCTCTGATTCTAATTATATTTTTCTTTCAGGTTCTAATTAATTTTCTTTTTTCAGATTTTATACATTTGTTTCTATTTCTTTTTTTTTCTTTTTTTTTTTTTTTTTTTTTTTTTAAATTTTTTTTTTTAATATTCGAATGTTTCGTCTTTGGTTTGTTTATGTCTCGTCGGATTTTCGTTCGTCGTCGATTTGTATGTGTAGTCTGTTCCTTTCATTTACTTTACTTTTATGATTTCTATTCATTTGACTTTTACTTTGTTTACTTGAACTAATCTGTTTACTTTTTACATTTTCAGGTATTTTAAAATTTCATCGAGAAGACACCGTTCGACGTCGCGGGATGCGAGCGTTTAGACTTAAGACTTAAGTTATAAGATAGATTCCGAGGCGAAATTTCATGTGCGCGCTTTCCGTTCAAATGTAAGCTATCTAACATGCAGCAAATATATACATTTCATATTTTTTTCATCTTATCCCGATATTTGCAAATAGAACATAAATGTTCTCGCGATAATCGCGAACGTTCTTAAATACCGACTAGCCAACGTGACGTACTCACGTGTACTCGAAAGCTCCTGGCCTCGTATGTCATCCTCACGGTTCGTCTCCGACACTCATTCAAGCCACTGTCAATCTCGTCATGCATCGTTTTTGGGGCAGTCTGCAGGCTGATGGGGCATCTGGTATCAATACGAGGGTCTGCGGCCCTGGTCGTCCTTGGTACCATCGCGCACACGACTGGGGTATGGGCCTTGTAGTCGGACATTGCATATCGTACCTACGGTCAGACCCCATGGGATGATTCCTTAATTGGTTTCTTCCCCATGTGGCAAGGGGAACGGCGTGGCCGGCTACAAGGCCTCGCTAGGGACCTTCGGGTTGATTCTGGGTGTTTTGTCAGTTTGTTCGGCTACTTTGAAAGACGTGTAAGCCACGGCGAGGCCGCCAGTGACTGGGGTGGGCTAGGCTCGATCGGGAAGGTGCTGAACCTGGAGTTGTCTTGTACACGAAAGTACGTCTCGTAGGTAAGTCGGTCTTTCAAATAATCGCGATGTCATTCGGGTGTGTCGCGATTGTTCATTCGACAGAGCTTCAGTATACCGAATCGAAATCCCTTTTATAAGACACGATATTTAATAAAGTGTCAGTAGAGTGACTTCAATTTAATTTGCTCCAAGTTAGATTAGGGTATCTTTGATACAGATAGCGACAGTAGGTTGCGGTACTGGGGTGCACGTCGGGTCTCGTTGCGTAGCCATTTCCACGCGGTGAAACCTGGTAATTGACATTGTTTTCCCAAGAGAAAGCTTTGGAAAACAATATCAAGCCAGGAACAACGCGTTAACCTTATTTTAACAAATTTGTGTATATTCCAAAAATGTATAATAATAGTTATTATATTAAGATTAAATTAAGATAGAACAAGTTAGTTATAAATTTAAATTATTATAAGTTCCATATTAGTCTATGTAATATAAAAATTAGAAATTAGAAATACTGACGTCTTACAACAAATTCTGCATACCGATACTTGCGACGATAATATTAACGAATAAAGATTATTAAGGTAATCGATATTTGTGAAGTTTTCATAGTTTCTGAAATATCGACGTTACATTATTTTCCTATCTGTTCTGACTCAATCCGATATCTCAAAAGCTATTGTCACATATAGGTCGCAACAGTTAGATTGTATTATTTATCTCCAATTGCTATAGAAAGAACTTTTATATAACAGTTAACAGTTATTCCTGCAATCATTTCAACTTCTCCTACTAAATATGAATAATAAAATCGAAACATAGCACAGAAATTCCAAGGCATTCATAATACAAAAATAAATTCTTTCTACCATCGACAGAATTACAAAACAGATCAACGCCTTTTCACGCAACGACTTTGAAAAAATCTAAGCGTTAAGATGTAACAGTAAATTATGACTGCCGGCACTCGTAGCGATAACACACTTGCAGGCGTTATTCATTGTAGCAGCAGCGATGTGTTATGTAACGCCGTTCCGTGAATGAATCAGAAATTACGTTCGTGCCGCGGCTTTATCTAAGCCGCGCGCTTCTTTTGCAACGTTACTCGGCGTTCCTGACTACGTACAACATTTTCCAACGAGGCAAGCCCGCCGCGGCGTGCGCGCAGAACACGTCACAGGCGCAATGACGAACCACGACCGCCTCTGGACCCTAACCTACCTCTCGGCGTGTGTTCCACGAGAGAAGTGGAAATGAGTAATGGCCATTACGAGGTATCGCCGCAGAGGAACGCGAGCTTCTCATAGATTGCTTTGGCCGACGTGGACGTGGCGTTTAAGGCTCGAACATAGATGAAAACGTGCGGTCCGCGTTTCTTTCCAATCATCAACGAGTCATTCTAAACGTCTTTGCTCGGTCATCAGAGGAAACCAAGTACTCGAGACTGTATAATACGAGAGATTTAAATAGTAATTTTAAATAGAACGTGGTTAGTAACATCCTCCAGGCATGACATATCGATATCAGATATAGAGAGTTTATCATATTAACGAGACATTTGCACCATACGCGCAGAATTCGATTGCATAAGGAATTGCAATTAACATTTTCGATACGCTTTGCATAAAAGAAGAAACTTCAAATACCAGCAAAAACAAAATAAGAAAACAACAAACATAAAATATCAGCAGAATAATAAAATATATGATAAATATAAAGAAAAATATGTAAATAAGAACATTTTCCCAAAATTATAAGCTACATTTCAAATATTCAAGAAAGTCCATGTAACGCAAACACCATGTACAACTAGACGAGAAAAAATGATACATTAGCAAATCACTAACAACTTGACCCATTAGTCCTAACACCTCTCGAAAAATAATAATACATTACTAAAAACATTAGGAGCAATAATTCCAACGTAACAAATCACACTATTACAAAAATATTCTAACAATAAGCACAGAGATAAAAATTGAACTCACAACAGATAGGTAACATTTCAAAAATGAAAACTTATACACAACCGGCGATCCATATATAAACTAAAACGAAAATAACACAGGTAAGTAAACAAAGGCAAGTACATAAAGGTAAGTATATAAGTATATATATCAGAGAATTTGAGCTTAATGCGACAGCTGCATCTAGGCTAAATCGAGCAATACAAGCGGGATATTTAAAGGCCTCGTACAGGAGAACCACTGGTCACGCGACCGCGAGCTTTTGTGACGTAGAAGTACAAAGGGAGCTTAACGTGCGTGGGTGGTTAAATCGAGCTTTCGAGCCAGGTCCGATTTTCATCCGCTCTAGAGATTCATTCGGCAACCGGGAAACAGTTTCTGCGGAAGCAAAAAGTGACAGGTCAAGTGATCGCGAACATTTCGTGCGTGGGCGATAGAACACAGCTTGCGCCATGCATCTATAGAACATGAGCTTTCAATGACTGCTGCATCAGTGTAACATCGCGAAAAACAAACGGGACATTTAAAGGCCTCGTACATAAGAACCACTGGTCATCCGACCGCGAGCTTTTGAGACGTAGGATTACAAAGGGAGCTTAACATGCGTGTGTGGTTAAATCAAGCTTTCGCGACAGGTCCGATTTTCATCCGCTCTGGAGATTCATTCGACAACCGGGAAACAGTTTCGGCGGAAGCAAAAAATGACAGGTCACGTGATCCCGAAGTTTTCGTGCGTGGGTGATAAAGCACGGCCTGCGCTATGCATCTGTTGCATATGAGCGTTCTAGGACAGCTGCATCGGGGTAAAATCGCGAAAAACAAACGGGGCATTTAAATACCTCGTACAGGAGAACCACTGGTCACGTGACCGCGAGCTTTTGTGACGCAGGAGTTGAAAGGGAGCTTAACGTGCTTGGCTGCTTATATCGAGCTTTCGAGACAGGTCCGATACTGATCCGCTCTGGAGATTCATTCGGCAACCGGGAAGCAGTTTCTGCGGAAGCAAAAAATGAAAGGTCACATGATTGCCAATATTACGTGCATGGGCGATAAAGTACAGCTTGCGCTATGCATCGGTTAAATTTGAGCTTTCTACGACAGCTGCATCAGGGTAAAAATCGCGGATAACAAACGGAACATTTAAAGACCTCGTACAGGAGAACCACTGGTCACGTGACCACTAACTTTCGTGACGTAAGAGTACAAAGAGAGCTTAAAGTGCGTGGGTGGTTAAATCGAGCTTTCGATACAGGACGCATTTCGGTCGGCCCTGCACATCTATTCGACAACCGAGGCAAGGTTTCTGCGGAAGCAGAAAGTGACCGATAACGTGATCGCGAACATTTCGTGCTTGGGCGATGAAGCACAGCTTGTGTTGTGCATCTGGCGAATTTGAGCTTTCTACGAGTACAGCATCAGGGTAAAATCGCGACACACAGACTGCACATTTAAATGTATCGTACAGGAGAACCACTGGTCACGTGACTCCGAGCTTTTCTGACGTAGATGTACAAAGGGAGCTTAACATGCGTTGGTGGTTAAATCGAGCTTTCGACGCAGATTGCACTTTGTTCGGCACGGGAGATTCATTCGGCAACCGAGGAAACGTTTCTGCAGGAGCAAAAAAAGACAGGAAACGCGATCGCGAACTTATCGTGTATGGGCGACAAAGCACAGCTTGGGCTATGCATCGGTTAAATTTGAGCTTTCTACGACTACTGCACGAGGGTAAAATCGCGGAAAAACAAACGGGACATATAAAGACCCCGCACAGGAGGACCACTGGTCAAGTGATCGCGAACATTTGTTTCGTAGGAGTACAAAGGGAACGTAACGTGCGTGGGGTTCAAATCGAGCTTTCGAGACAGGACGTACTTCGGTCGGCCCTGGAGATCTATTCGACAACCCAGGCAAGGTATCTACGAAAGTAAAAAATTACAGGTCACGCGATCGCGAGCTTTTCCCGCGAGGGCGAAAAAGCACAGCTTGATCTATGCATTTCGTCAATTTGAGCATTCTACGACAACTGCATCCGGGCAAAATCGCGAAAAACAAACGGGACATTCAAAAGCCTCGTACGGAAGAACCATTGATCATGTGCTCGCGAGCTTTCGTGACGTAGGAGTCCAAAGGGAGCGTAATATGCGTAGGTGATTAAATCGAGCTTTCGAGACAGGAAGAATTTCGGTCGGCCCTTGTGGTCCATTCGGTAATAAGGACACGGTTTCTGCGGAAGCGAAAAACGACAGGCCATGTGATTGCGAACTTTTCTTGCGTGTGCGATAAAGCACAGCTTGCACTATGCATTTGGTGAATTTGAGCTTTCTACGACTTCTGCATCTGCGTAAAATCGCGAAAAACAAACGGGACATTTAAAAGCCTCGTACGGAAGAACCATTGATCATGTGCTCGCGAGCTTTCGTGACGTAGGAGACCAAAGGGAGCTTAATATGCGTAGGTGATTAAATCGTGCTTTCGAGACAGGAAGAATTTCAGTCGGCCCTTGGGGTCCATTCGGTAACCAGGACACGGTTTCTGCGGAAGCGAAAAGCGACAGGCCATGTGATTGCGAACTTTTCTTGCGTGTGCGATGAAGCACAGCTTGCACTATGCACTTGGTGAATTTGAGCTTTCTACGACTTCTGCATCTGCGTAAAATCGTGAAAAACAAACGGGACATTTAAAAGCCTCGTACGGAAGAACCATTGATCATGTGCTCGCGAGCTTTCGTGACGTAGGAGTCCAAAGGGAGCTTAATATGCGTAGGTGATTAAATCGAGCTTTCGAGACTGGAAGAATTTCAGTCGGCCCTTGGGGTCCATTCGGTAACCAGGACACGGTTTCTGCGGAAGCGAAAAGCGACAGGCCATGTGATTGCAAACTTTTCTTGCTTGGGCGATAAAGCACAGCTTGCACAATGCATTTGGTGAATTTGAGCTTTCAACGACATCTGCATCTGCGTAAAATCGCGAAAAACAAACGGGACATTTAGAAGCCTCGTACGGAAGAACCATTGATCATGTGCTCGCGAGCTTTTGTGTCGTAGGAGTCCAAAGGGAGCTTAATATGCGCAGGTGATTAAATCGAGCTTTCGAGACAGGAAGAATTTCGGTTCGCCCTTGGGGTCCATTCGGTAACCAGGACACGGTTTCTGCGGAATCGAAAAACGACAGGTCACGTGATCGCGAGCTTTTCAAGCGCGGGCGATAAAGTACAGCTTGCTCTATGCATATGGTGAATTTGAGCTTTCTACGACTTCTGCATCAGCATAAAATCGCGAAAGACAAACAGGACATTTAAAAGCCTCGTACGGGAGAACCACAGGATACATGACCGCGAGCTATAGTGACGTAGGAGTCCAATGGGAGCTTAAAATGCGTAGGTGGATAAACGAGCCTTCGAGGCAGGAAGAATATCCGTCGTCCCTGGATGTCCATTCGGTAACAAGGATACGGTTTCTTCCGAAGCGAAAAATGACAGATCACGTGATCGCGAGCTTTTCCCGCGCGGGTGATAAAGCACAGCCTGCTCTATGCATCCGGTGAATTTGAGCTTTCTACGACCTCTGCATCTGGGTAAAATCGAGAACGACAAACGGGACATTTAAAAGCCGCGTACCGGAGAACCATGGGCCACGTGACCGCGAGCCTTCGTGACGTAGGAGTACATAGAGAGCTTAACATGCGCAGGTGGTTAAATCGAGCTTTCAACACAGCGCGGAATTTGGTCTGCTCTGGAGATCTATTCGGCAACCAGGAGACCGTTTCTGCTGAAGCAAAAATGACATGTCACGTGATCGCGAGCCTTTATTGCGTGGGCGATAAAGCTCAGCTTGCGCTATGCATCGCCTGAATTTGTGCTTTCTATGACTTCTGAATCTGCGTAAAATCGCGAAAAACAAACGGGACATTTAAAAGCCTCGTACGCGAGAACCACTGGTCACGTGACCGCGAGCTTTTGTAACGTAGGAGTCCAAAGGGAGCTTAACATGCGTAGGTGATTAAATCGAGCTTTCGAGGCAGGAAGAATTTTGGTCGGCCCTGAAGGTCCATGCGGTAACCAGGACACGGTTTCTTCCGAAGCGAACAATAGCAGGTCACGTGATCGCGAGATTTTCCCGCGCGAGCGATAAAGCACAGCTTGCCCTATGCAACAGGTGAATTTGAGCTTTCTACGACATCCGCATCAGGGTAAAATCGCGAAAGACAAACGAGACATTTAAAAGCCTCGTACGGGAGAACCACTGGTCACGTGACCGCGAGCTTTCGTGACGTAGGAGTACAAAGAGTGCTTAACATGCGCAGGTCGTTCAATCGAGCTTTCAACACAGCGCGGAATTTGGTCTGCTCTGGAGATCCATTCGGCAACCAGCAGACCGTTTCTGCGGAAGCAAAAAATGACAGGTCACGTGATCGCGAGCTTTTCCGGCGTGGGTGATAAAGCACAGCATGCTCTATGCATCTGGCGAATTTGAGCTTTCAACGACCTCTGCATCAGGGTAAAATCGCGAAAGACGAACGGGACATTTAAAAGCCTCGTACGCGAAAAGCACTGGGCACGTGACCGCGAGCTATCGTGACGTAGGAGTCCAATGGGTGCTTAATATGAGTAGGTCGATAAATCGAGCTTTCGAGGCAGGAAGAATTACGGTCGGCCCTGTAGGTCCATTCGATAACCAGGACACGGTTTCTTCCGAAGCGAACAACAGCAGGTCACGTGATCGCGAGCTTTTCCGCGCGTGCGATAAAGCACAGCTTGCCCTATGCAACAGGTGAATTTGAGCTCTCTACGACCTCTGCATCAGGGTAAAATCGCGAAAGACAAACGAGACATTTAAAAGCTTCGTACGGGAGAACCACTGGTCACGTGACCGCGAGCTTTCGTGACGTAAGAGTACAAAGAGTGCTTAACATGCGCAGGTCGTTCAATCGAGCTTTCAACACAGCGCGGAGTTTGGTCTGCTCTGGAGATCCATTCGGCAACCAGGAGACCGTTTCTGCGGAAGCAAAAGATGACAGGTGACGTGATCGCGAGCTTTTATTGCGTGGGCGATAAAGCTCAGCATGCGCTATGCATCGCCTGAATTTGTGCTTTCTACGACTTCTGAATCTGCGTAAAATCGCGAAAGACGAACAGGACATTTAAAAGCCTCGTACGCGAGAACCACTGGTCGCGTGACCGCGAGCTATCTTGACGTAGCAGGACAAAGAGAGCTTAACATGCGTAAGTGGTTAAATCAAGCTTTCGACACAGGGCGGAGTTTGGTCTGCTCTGGAGATCCATTCGGCATCCTGGAGACCGTTTCTGAGGAAGCAAAAGATGACAGGTGACGTGATCGAGAGCTTTTATTGCGTGGGCGATAAAGCTCAGCTTGCTCTATGCATCTGGTGAATTTGTGCTTTCTACGACCTATGCATCAGGGTAAAATCGCGAAAGACAAACGGGACATTTAAAAGCCTCGTACGCGAGAACCACTGGTCCCGTGACCGCGAGCTATCGTGACGTAGGAGTCCAATGGGAGCTTCATATGCGTAGGAGGTTAAATCGAGCTTTCGGGGCAGGAAGAATCACGGTTGGCCCTGTGGTTTCTCCCGAATCGAAAAATGACAGGTCACGTGATCGCGAGCGTATCCCGCACGGGGGATAATGCAGAGCTTGCTGTATGCATCTGGCGAATTTGAGCTTTCTACGATCTCTGCATCCGGGTAAAATCTAGAAAGACAAACGGGGCATTTAAAAGCCTCGTACGCGAGAACCACTGGTCACGTGACCGCGATCTTTCGTGACGTAGCAGTACAAAGAGAGCTTAACATGCGTAGGTGGTTAAACCGAGCTTTCAGCACAGCGCGGAATTTGGTCTGCTCTGGAGATCCATTCGGCAACCAGGAGACGGTTTCTGCGGAAGCAAAAAATGACAGGTCAAGTCCATTCGGCAACCAGGAGACGGTTCCTGCAGAAGCAAAAAATGACTGGTCACGTGATCGCGAGCTTCTCTTGCGTGGGCGATAAAGCTCAGCCTGCTCTATGCATCTGGTGAATTTGAGCTTTCTACGGCCTCTGAATCAGGGTAAAATAGCGAAAGACCAACGGGGCATTTAAAAGCCTCGTACGCGAGAACCACTGGTCACTTGACCGCGAGCTTTCGTGACGTAGGAGTGCGAACAGAGCTTAACATGCGCAGGAGGATGCATCGAGCTTTCAACACAGCGCGGAATTTGGTCTGCTCCGGAGATTCATTCGGCAACTAGAAGACGGTTTCTGCGGAAGCAAAAAATGACTGGTCACGTGATCGCGAGCTTCACTCGCGTGGGCGATACTGATCGCGTGCTACTCTTGCGTGGGCGATAAAGCTCAGCGTGCTCTATGTATCTGGTGAATTTGAGCTTTCTACGGCCTCTGAATCAGGGTAAAATCGCGAAAAACAAACGCGGCATTTAAAAGCCTCGTACGGGAGAACCACTGGTCACGTGACCGCGAGCTTTTGTGACGTAGGAGTACAAAGAGAGCTTAACATGCGTAGGTGGTTAAATCGAGCTTTCAACACAGCGCGGAATTTGGTCTGCGCTCGAGATCCATTCGGCAACCAGGGAACGGTTTCTGCGGAAGCAAAAAATGACTGGTCACGTGATCGCGAGCTTCACTCGCGTGGGCGATAAAGCTAAACTTGCTCTATGCACCTAGTGAATTTCAGCTTTCTACGACCTCTGCATCAGGGTCAAATCGCGAAAGACTAACGGGGCATTTAAAAGCCCCGTACGCGAGAACCACTGGTCACGCGACCGCGAGATATTGTGTCGTAGGAGTACAAAGAGAGCTTAACATGCGTAGGTGGTTAAATCGAGCTTTCAACACAGCGCGGAATTTGGTCTGAGCTCGAGATCCATTCGGCAACCAGGGAACGGTTTCTGCGGAAGCAAAAAATGACAGGTCTCGTGATCGCGAGCTTCTCTTGCGTGGGCGATAAAGCTCAGCTTGCTCTATGCATCTGGTGAATTTGAGCTTTCTACGGCCTCTGAATCAGGGTAAAATCGCGAAAGACAAACGCGGCATTTAAAAGCCTCGTACGGGAGAACCACTGGTCACGTGACCGCGAGCTTTTGTGACGTAGGAGTACAAAGAGAGCTTAACATGCGTAGGTGGTTAAATCGAGCTTTCAACACAGCGCGGAATTTGGTCTGGTCTGGAGATCCATTCGGCAACCAGGAGACGGTTTCTGCGGAAGCAAAAAATGACAGGTCACGTGATCGCGAGCTTCTCTTGCGTGGGCGATAAAGCTCAGCTTGCTCTATGCACCTGGTGAATTAGAGCTTTCTACGGCCTCTGAATCAGGGTAAAATCGCGAAAGACTAACGGGGCATTTAAAATGCCTCGTACGGGAGAACCACTGGTCACGTGACCGCAAGCTTTTGTGACGTAGGAGTCCAAAGGGAGCTTAACATGCGTAGGTGACTAAATCGAGCTTTCGACGCAGGAAGAATTTCGGTCGGAGATGGAGGTCCATTCGGTAACCAGGACACGGTTTCTTCCGAAGCGAAAAATAGCAGGTCACGTGATCGCGAGCTTTTCCCGCGCGGGCGATAAAGCACAGCTTGCGCTATGCATTGCTTGAACTTGAGCTTTCTACGACTTCTGCATCTGCGTAAAATCGCGAAAAACAAACGGCACGTTTAAAAGCCTCGTACAGGAGAAGCACTGGTCACGTGACCGTGAGCTTTTGTGACGTAGGAGTACAAAGAGAGCTTAACATGCGCAGGAGGTTACATCGAGCTTTCAACACAGCGCGCAATTTGTTCTGCTCTGGAGATCCATTCGGCAAGCAGGAGACCGTTTCTGCGGAAGCAAAAAATGACAGGTCACGTGATCGCGAGCTTCTCTTGCGTGGGCGATAAAGCTCAGCTTGCTCTATGCACCTGGTGAATTTGAGCTTTCTACGGCCTCTGAATCAGGGTAAAATCGCGAAAGACTAACGGGGCATTTAAAA
>NW_016914909.1:178315-179084 GCF_001483705.2 Eufriesea mexicana
AATAGCAGGTCACGTGATCGCGAGCTTTTCGCGCGCGGGCGATAAAGCACAGCTTGCGCCATGCATCGCTTGAACTTGAGCTGTCTACGACTTCTGCATCTGCGTAAAATCGCGAAAAGAAACGGGACGTTTAAAAGAATCGTACGGGAGAACCACTGGTCACGTGACCGTGAGCTTTTGTGACGTAGGAGTACAAAGAGAGCTTAACATGCGCAGGAGGTTACATCGAGCTTTCAACACAGCGCGCAATTTGGTCTGCTCTGGAGATCCATTGGGAAACCAGGAGACCGTTTATGCGGAACCAAAAAATGACAGGTCACGTGATCGCGAGCTTCTCTTGCGTGGGCGATAAAGCTCAGCTTGCTCTATGCACCTGGTGAATTTGAGCTTTCTACGGCCTCTGAATCAGGGTAAAATCGCGAACGATTAACGGGGCATTTAAAAGCCTCGTACGGGAGAACCACTGGTCACGTGACCGCGATCTGTTATGACGTAGGAGTACAAAGAGAGCTTAACATGCGTAGGTGACTAAATCGAGCTTTCGACGTAGGAAGAATTTCGGTCGGAGATGGAGGCCCATTCGGTAACCAGGACACGGTTTCTTCCGAAGCGAAAAATAGCAGGTCACGTGATCGCGTGCTTTTCCCGCGCGGGCGATAAAGCACAGCTTGCGCTATGCATAGCTTGAACGTGAGCTTTATGCGAATTCTGCATCTGCGTAAAATCGCGAAAAACAAAAGGGACGTTTAAAAGCCTCGTACGGGAGAAC
>NW_016914910.1:0-40735 GCF_001483705.2 Eufriesea mexicana
CCTCCCATAACCTGCCCTATCCTCATCTAAGTAAACGTAGCATAACAAAACATAACCAGCCGCGACTGTTGGTGCCCTTCCCAGGGCCAAGCAGAATATAGTAGAGCACAGGCGAGTACAGATATTATCCGAATAGCAGTGAATAGCACGAAAGTCGAAGATAACCAGACCGAGTTTGACACAACCCAACATAAGGGAACGTAACATAACTCGACCTAAAGTGCCGAGTTCAATATCACTGGCCTCCCCAGAGCGAAGCAGAGAATATTAGATTGCCGTGGAGCGCAGAAATCCACCGAACAGCATTGCATAGCGCAAAAGTCAAAACTATCCTGTCCGAATACATCCAAGCTTAACATAACCAAACGTAACATGGCTCAACCTATCGTGCCACGGACATAATTACTGGACTCCCTTGCGACAAGTAGAACATATTACAGCACAGTAGGTCGCAGAACTCCACCCAGTAGCAGTGTATAGCACAATAGTTGAAGCTATCCTTTCCCAACTAACCCAATCGTGACATAACCGAAGGTAACCCAACTCAAAGTAACGTGCCGAGACCTCTATTGCTGTCCTATCCAAAGCCAGGCAGTGCACATTAGATCGGAGTAGTGCGCAGAAATCCACTGAATAGTGGTGTGTAGTATCGAAGGTCATATTGATCCCGTCCTAACCTGACCAAATCTAACATATCCGAGCGTAATATAACCAATCCTAGCGTGCCTAGTACACTTTTGCTTGCCCCACGTCGCCAAGCAGGGCATATTAGAAGAGAGTGGAGCGCAGATGTCAATAGAATGGCAGTGTATAGCAGAAAGGTCAAAGCTATGTAAGCATAACATATTCCAGAATAGCCAAAACGAACGTAACCTATCCCTACTTAACTTGCCGCGCCCACTATTTCGGCTCTCCCAGAGAGAAGCAGGTTATATTAGACCAGAGCAAAACGGAGGAATCCACCGAATGGCAGTGTACAGCACAAAAGCCATAGCTATCCTCCCCTAACCGAACAAAACGTAACGTACACATGTGCAACCTAACTCAGCCTAACGTGCCGCGGCCATTATTTCTGTCCTCCCTATCGCCAGGCAGAGAATGATAGTTCACAGCAGAGCGCAGATATACACCGAACAGCAATGTGTAGCACAAAATTCTAAGTCATCCCAACCATACCCGACTGAACTTAACCTAACCGAACGTAACATAACACAACCTATCGTGCCACGGACATTATTTCTGTCACCCGCAGAGACAAGCAGAACATATTAGAGCACAGTACAGCGCGGAAGGCCCCCGAATATCAGTCTATAGCACAAAAGATATAGATAGACTTTCCTAACTTATACAATCGTAACATAGCCGAACGTAACATACCTCATTACAACGTGCCGAGAACACAATTGCTGTTCTCTCCGATACCAAGCAGGGCACATTAGAGAGCAGTAGGGCGCAGGTATCCACATAATACCAGTGTGCATCACAAACGACGAATCCAACCCAACCAAGCATGTCCTACCCTAACCAAAGCAAGCGTAACCTAACTCAAACAAACTTGACGCGACCACAATTTCTGACCTCTCCAGGGCGAAGCGGTACACATTAGAGCACAGTAGAACGCAGAAATCAACAGCATAGTAGTGTATAGCGGAAAAGTCAAAGCTATCCTATCCTAACCTGCCCAAACGTAACGTAACCAAAAGTTACCTAACTCATCAAGATCCACAGGGACCACTATTGCTCCCCTCCACAGAGCTAATTAGAACATATTAGAGGAGAGTAGAGCGGACAAAACCATAATACGGCAGTGCACAATACAATAGTCGAAGTTACCCTATCCTAACGTAACCGCACTTAACACGGCCGAACATAACATAGCCTAATATAACGCGTCAAAGACACTATTCCTGGCATTACCTGGGCCAGGCGGTGAATAATAGAGGATTGTAGGGTCCAGAAATCCATAGAACCGCTGTCTACAGCAGAAAAAACGTAGCTACCCAAGCCTTACCCATGCCAGTATAAACTACCCGAACGTAACCAAGCACAACCTAACGTGCCGCCACCACTATTGCAGGCATCCCCAGTGCCAAGCGGAACATATTAGATGAGAGTAGGGCGCAGAAATCCGTATAGTCGCAGTGTACAGCAGAAATGTCAAAAGTATCCAAACCTAACCCAAGCTAACATAACCTATCACATCGCAGCAAAACTCAACGCAAAGTACCGCGGTCAATACTTCTGTCCACTCCAGGGTCCAGCAGATTAGGATAGAGCACAGTGGAGGGCAGGAATCCAGCGAATAACAGCGTATTGCGCGAAAGTCAAAGCAACTCTAACCAAACCTAGCCTAACCTATCCTAGCCAAACGTAACGTAACCCAACCTAACTTGCCGCGACCACTATTTGTCGTCCCCAGACACAAGCATTGTATGATAGCGCACAGCAGAGCGCAGAGGGCCATGGAATGACAGTGTGTAACACCAATTTTATAGCTACCCTATCCCAACGGAACGAGGCCTAACAACGACCGCACGTACTATAGCCCAACCTACCGTGTAGTGACCACTATTGCTGGCATACCGGGGGCCGAGCAGAGCGTATTAGAGCAATGTAGATATCAGGAACCCACCGAAGAGCAGCGTATAGCATAGAAGTCTAAGCTATACTATCCTATCGTAACCAAACGAAACAAAACCGAACGCAACATGACTTAGCCTAACGTGCCGGAGCAATTCTGCTGGCCCCCCATTGCGAAGTAGAACATACTAGAGCTCAGTAGAGCGTAGAAATCCACCGAACAGCTGTGTGTAGCACAAACGTCATAGCCATCCTAACCAGACTTAAACAACCCTAACCAAACCAAGCGTAACCTAGCACAGCATAACGTGTCGCGACTATTGTTGTCCCCCAGGGCCGTGCAGAAAATATTACAGCAGGGTAGAGCGCAGTAGTCCGTAGACTGGGAGTGTATAGAACATAAGTCAAAGGTAGCCTAACCAAGCCTGCCTAAAGCTAACCTAGCCAAGCATAGCTCATCATAACCTGACGGGACCACTATTACTGGCGAGCCCGGAGGCGATCAGAGTATATCAGAGCCATGTAGATCGCGGAAATCCACCGAATAGTGGTAGACAGCGTAAAAGTCAAAGCTACCCTGTCCTAAACTAAACCAACGTAATAAAACCAAATGTCACCTAACTCAACATAAAGTGCCCAGATCACTATTGCTGACTTCCCAGGGCAAGGCGGAGTATACTAGAGCACAGTAAAGCGCAGAAATCCGCCGAGCAGCAGTGAATAGCACAGAGGTCAAAGCAGCCTGTCCTAACCAAGCCAAACGTAGCACATTCAAACGTAGCCAAACACAACCTAACGTGACGAGACCACTATTTCTGGTCTCCACAGAGAGAAGCAGAATGTACTAGAGCAGAGTAGAGCGCAGAAACCGCTCGCATTGCAGTGAATAGCACATATCCCGTACATATCCAAGCCTAACCTGACAATATTTAACTTAACCTGACGCAGCATATCGCAACATGACGTGCCGCGAACACTGCTCCTGGCCTCCATGGAGCGAAGCAGAATGCAGCATAGCACAGTAGATCACAGAAATCGACCGTAAAGCAGTATATAGTACAAAATTAAATGCAATCCTGTCCTGGCTTATCCAACCTTAACAGAAGCAAACGAAGCATAACTCAGCCTAACGCGCCGACAGTGTTATCCCTGGCGTCCACAGAGACAAGCAGAGAGTGATAGCGCACAGAAAAGCGCAGAAGTCCATAGGATAGCAGTGTGTGGCACAAAAGTAAAAGCTATCCTAACCTAACACTACGTAACCGAACCTAGCCAAACGTAATGTAACACGACCCAAAGTGCCGCGGCCGGTATTGCTGACCTGCCACAGCCATCCTGAACAAACTAGAGCACAGTAGAGCGCAGAAGTCCATAGAAACGCGGTGTACAGCAGAAAAGTAGAAGATATCCAAGCCTAACAGAAACTAACGTAACCTAGCCTAACGTAGCCAGACAAAACGTGGCGTGCCGCGACCACAATTTCCGGCCTCCGCATGGTCTAGCAGATTAGAGTAGAGCACAGTGGTTGGCAGGAATCCACCGAAATACTGTGTATAGCAAGTAAACCAAAGCGACCCTATCCAAACTTATCCTAACCTAACCTATACAAACGTAACCTAGCAAAAACCAAAGTGCCACGAGCACTATTGCACTCATCCCGAGAGACGAGCATGGTACACGAGAGCAATTTAGAGAGCAGAAATCCACCGAATATGGGCGTATAGCACAAAAGTCGACGCTATCCTGTCCTAACCTAACCAATCGTAATACTAACAAACGTAGCCTAACAAAGCGTATCGTGCCACGACGACTGTTGCTGGCGTCCGCAGACTAGAGCAGAATATAGTAGAGCACAGTAGGGCGCAAAGGGACACGAAATAGCCATGTCAAGCACAATAGTCGATGATACCATAACTTTACTGGACCAAATAACATAACAGAACGTATAATATCTAAACCTAACGAGACGAGACCCCTATTTCTTGCCTGCCCAAGGCCAAGCACAAGATATTAGAGCACTGTAGAGGGCAGAAATTATCCGAATAGCAGCGTACAGCACAAAATTCGAATTTATCCTTTCCAAACCTAACCAAACGTAACATAGCCAAATGCAACATAGCCAAACGTAGCCTAACCCAAACTAATGTGCCGAGACCACTACTGCTGGCCACCCCACCGCCAAGCAGAACGTGTTGGAAGGGCGTGGAGCGCAGTAGTCAATAGAATGTCAGTGTACTGCAGAAAGGTCAAAGTTATCCGAACTTAACCCATGCCAACGTAACCAAACCATACGTAGCCTAACGCAAGCTAACGTGGCGAAACCACTATTACTCTCCTCCCGATAATCGAGTTGAGTATAACAGAGCAACGTAGAGCGTAGTAATCCTCCGAATAGGTTTGTATAGCACAAAAGTCTGAGCTTTGCGTTCCTAACATTACCAAACGAAACATAGCCAAACGAAATTAACACAGCTTAACGCGCCTACACCACCATTGCTGACCACCCCAGAGCAGAGCAGACCATATTAAATAAGAGTGGAGCACAGAATTCCGCGGATAGCAGCCTATAGCACAAGAGTCTGAACTATGCTACCCTGACCTCACTATACGTAACACAACCCAACGTAGCATAGCTCAGCCGTACGTGCCGAGACTACTATTGCTGGCTACACCTGTGTCGAGCAGAACTTACTAGAGGAAAGAAGAGTGCAGAAATCCATAGAATAGCAGTGTATAGCACAAAAGTCATATCTATCCAGACCTAACCTAAGCTAAAGTAACGTAACCAAACGTAGTATATCGTAGCATAACGAGCGGCGGCAACTATTTCTGGCATCCGCAGGGCCAGGCAGGATATAGTAGAGGACACTAGAGCACAGAAATCCACCGCACTGCAGTGAATAGCACACAAGCCGTAGAAACCCTAACCGAAGCTGACCTAATCTAACCAAACCGAACGGAGCATAGCACAACCTGACGTGTCACGGCCACTGCTCCTGGCCTCTCCAGAGCGACGCAGAATGTAGTAGAGCATATTAGATCGCAGAAATCCACCGAAAAACGGAGTACAGCACGAAAGTCGGAGCTATCCTAACCAAACATAGCCTGACCTAACCTAACGAAACACAACTTAACACAACATGACCTGCCACGACCACCCCTGCTGGCTCCCAAGGGACGGGCGTAGTATAGTAGGGCAATTTAGAGCGCCGAAATGCACCGTATAGCAGTGTATAGCCCAAACGCCAAAGAAATCCTAAGCAAACCCTCCAAACCTAACCTAACCAAGCGAAACCTAACTAAAACTAACGTACAAAGACCGCCATTACTGGCCACCACAGTGCCATCCACAGCATATGAGAGTACATTAGGGCGCAGGAATAAAAAAACGTACAGCATTGTATGGCACAAAAGTCGAAGTAGCCTATCATAACCTAGCCAAACGTAATATATACAAACGTAACCTAAATAAATGTAACATGAAGTGACCACAATTGCTAGACTCCCAAGAGTCGAGCAGAATATACTGGAGCACGGCTGAGCGCAGAAATTAACCGCATTGCAGTGTAGGGCAAAAAAGTCAAATATACCCGAAACATATCTTACCTAATCTAACCTGACCAATCGTAGCCCACCTCAACATAACATGCCGAGACTACTATCACTGCGATCCCCAGAGCCAAGCAGAACATACTAGAGCACACTAGAGCGCAAATGTCCACTTAACAGCAGTGTATAGCGCAAAAGTCAGGGCTAACTTATCCAAACCTATCCAAACGTGACATAAACGTACGTAACATGTCTGAACATAATTTGCCGAGAACACTATCGCTGGTCTCCACAGAGGCAGGCAGGGTGTACTAGAGCAGAGTAGAGCGCAGAAATCCACCACACATCTGTTTGCAGAACGAAAGATAAAACAACCCAAATCAAACTTAGCCAAACCCAACCTAACCGAACGTAACTTGGTTCAACATAACGTGCCAAGACCACCATTGCTCGTCTCCAAAGAGTCAGGCTGAAGATAGAAGGACACTGTAGGGCGCACATATCCACATAAAGACAGACTACAGCACTAAAGTGAAATCTACCATCCCGTAACCTAACAAATCGTAACATAACCAAACATAACACATCTCAACCTAACGTGCCGTGACCACCATTGCTGGCCTCCCCATAGCCAAGCGGGACACATTAGTGGAGAGCAGGACGCAGAAATCCATAGAATAGCAGCATTCAGCACAAGAGGTAAAGCTGTCCTCTCCAAACATATCCAGAACCATCCTAACCGAACATAACCTGACTCGTGATAACGAGCAGAGACCACTACTGCTGACCTTGCCAGGGCCAAGCAGAAAACATTAAGCACTGTAGGGCAGAGCATAACCAAACATTGCCTAACACAACCTAACGTGTCGAGACCTCTGATGCTGCCCTCCTCACAGCCATGCAGGACATACTACAGCACAGTGGAGCGTAGATGCCCACCGAATAGCGGTTTGCATCGCGAAAGTTAAAACAACCCTGACCAAACGTAGCCTGAACCAGTCTATACGAACGTAACCTGAATCAGCATAACGTGCAGAGGCCACTATTGCCGGCCTTCCTAGAGCTGAGATGAAAGCGTTTGGTCACTGTAGGGCGCAGAAATCCACCTTATAGCAGACTATGGCACTGAGGTCTAGAATACATCTCCTAACCTAACCAAACGTAACATAACCAAACATAGCTTGACTAAACCTAACGTGCCCAGACCGCTAATTTTGCCCTCCCAAGAGCCAAGCCGGATATGCCAGAGCACAGAGGAGCGCAGAAATCCACCGAATAGTAGAGCACAGCTCAAAGTTTGAGCTATCCCGGCCAAACGAAGCCTGACCAACCCTAAATGAACGTAACCTGACGCAACATAACGTGCCGAGACCACTATTTCTGCTCTTCGCAGAGACAAGTTTAAAATATTACAGCACTGCAGGGAGCAGAAATCCACCTAATAGCAGACTTTGCACTAAAGTCAAAGCTATCCTCTCGTAACATAACCAATCGTAACAAAACCAAGCGTAACGTAACTCAACTTATCATGCCTGGACCACAATTTCTGGCCTCCCAAGAGTGAATCGGAACACACTAGTGGAGGGTAGACCGCAGAAGTCCATATGATAGCAGTGTACATGAGAAAAGTAGAAACTACCCAAGCCTAACTAAAACCAACAGAACAGAGCCAAATATAGCCTGACTTATCCAAATTTGCGGAGACCTCAATTGTTGCCCTCCCGAGAGCCAAGCAGGGCACACTAGAGCACAGTAGAGCACAGAAATCCTCCGAACAGCAGTGTACAACACAAAATTTAAAGTCATCCTGAAAAAACATAACCTAACCCAACCTGACCAAGCGTAACCTGACTCAGCATAACGTGCCGGGATCACTATTGCTGGCCTACACAGAGACAAGCATAGCATATTATAGCACAGTAGAGCGTAGAAAACGCCGGCATACCAGTGTACAGCACAAAAGTCAGAGCTATCCTATCCAAACCTGACCATGCGTAACATAATCGAACGCACCCTGACATAACCTAACGTGCCGAGACCAGTATTGCTGGCCTCCCCAGAGCCAGGCAGACCGTAGCAGAGTAATGTAGGGCGCTAAATTCGACGAAGTAGCAGCGTATAGCACAAAAGTCAATGCTAACCTCACTAAACCCAGCCAAACCTAACATAACCAAACGTAACGTAACACAGCCTAACGTGCCGAGATCTTTATTCCCGGCGTCCACAGATGCAAGCAGTGTGAGATCGCGCACTGAAAATCGCAGAAGCACATAGAATGGCATTGCGTAGCAGAAAAGTCGAAGCTATAAATACCTAACACATCGTAACCTAACCTGGCCAAACATAGTCTAGCCCAACCTAACGTGCCTCGATCACTATTGCTGCCCTCCCGAGAGTCGAGCTGAGTTTAGTAGAGCAATGTAGTTCGCTGACATCCAAGGAATAGCAGTGTATGGCACCAAAACCTAATCTATCCAGATATAACCGAAGCAAACGTAACCTAACCAATCGTATCCTAACTCATCCTAACTTGCCGGACCCACTATTGCTGGCCTCTCCAGAACCGAGCAGAGCATGCGAAGAAATCCACCGAATAGCTGTCTATAGCACAAGAGTCAACTCTATCCTGTCATAACCTAGCCAAACGTAATATAAGCAAACGTATCCTTACTTAACATAACGTGCCAGGGCCTGTGTTGCTTGCCTCCAGAGAGACAAGCAGAATATACTGCAGCAGAGAAGATAGCAGAAAGCGAACAGATAGTAGTGTATATCGCAAGAAGTCAAAGAAACCCTGAACCAACCTCACCTAAATAAACCTAACCAAACGTAGACTAACTAAGCCTAACGTGCCGAGTCCAAAATTGCGGGCCTCCCCTTCGCCAAGCAGGGCATATTAGGGTAGATTAGCGCAAAGGAGGCCATAGCATCGCAGTGCGTAGCATAATGGAAGAAGCTTCCCTATCCACACATAACCATACGTAACACAACCGGACGAAGCTTTACTCAACCTAACGCGCCAAGGCTACTATTGCTAGCCTCACCAGGGCCAACCGCAATATACCAGAGCACAATAGATCGCAGTAGTCAGCCGCACTGACGTGTAAAGCACAAAAGTCGAAGATATCCTAACCTTACCAGACATAACTTAACTTAACCACGCGTAGCCTAACAGAACCTAACGTGCCGAGACCACTATTGCTGTCCTCACGAGCGTCAAGTGGAGCACATTATAGAACAGTAGAGCGCAGGAATCCACGGAGTAACAGTGTATAGTACAAAAGTCTAAGCTGTCCTGTCCTCGCCTAACCAAACGTAACATAACCAAACGCTAAATAACTCATACTAACGTGCCGACAACAATACTGCTGGCCTCCCATAGCCAAGCAGGATGTACTATAGCACAGTAGAGCGAAGAAACCCACCGGATAGCAGTGTATTGCACAAATGTCAAAGCCGTTTTAACCAAACTTAACCTAACCTAACCTAGTCAGAAGTAACGTAACAAAACCTATGGTGCCGCGTTCGCTATGCCGGGCTCCCCAGTGCCGAGCGGAGTATAGTACTGCAGGTAAGATCGCAGAAATCCACCGAAAAGCAGCGTATAGCGAAAAGGTCTGAGTTACCCTATCCTAAACTAACCAAACGTAACCTAGCCAAACGTAACATAACCCAAACTAACGTGCCAAGAGCACTATTTCCGGCCTCCACAGCACCGCGCAGAGCATATTAGAGGAGAGTAGAGGGAAGAGTTCCATAGGATGGCAGTGTATAGCACGAAAGTCGAAGACATCCTAACATAACGCTAACAAACTTAGCCTAACCCAGCGTTAGGTAACACAAACTAACATGGAGGTACCGCTACTGCAGGGCACCCGAGAGCGGAGCAGAGCATATTATAGCAACCTAGATCGCAAAAATCCACCGAAGAGCAGTGTACAGCCCAAAAGTCAAAGCCGTCCTAACCAAACATAACCTTACCTAACATAACCAAGCGTATCTTAACACAACCAAACCTGCCACGACCGTTATTGCTGACCATCCGAGAGGCAAACAGCTGCTAGTAGAGAACGCAGTGGACAGAAGTCCACCGAGTTGCAGCGTATAGCGTAGAAGTCAAAGATATCCTATCCTAACCTAGTCACGCGTAACCAAACCAAACGAAAGATAACACAACCTAACATGCCGAGAACACTATTGCCGGACTCCCCAGAGCTAAGCAGAGCATATTAGAGGAGAGTATAGCGATGAGGCACATAGAATGACAGTGTACAGCACGAAAGTCTGAGCTATCCTGACCATACGTAGCCAAACCTTACCTAGCCAAACGTAACACAGCTCAACCTAACGTGCCGAGAGCACTGCTCCTGGCGTATACAGGGACAAGCAGAAAACGTAACCAAACATAGCAAAACCGAGCGTAACCTAATCCATCCTATTGTACTTAGGCAACTACTGCTGACCTCCCCAGAGGGTTGCAGGATATATTAGAGGAGAGTAGATAGCCGAAGTTCATGGGATGGCAGTGTGAAACACAAATGTCAACGCTATTCTAGCCTAACCCAAACGAACCAAGACTAGCCAATAGTAACCAAACACAACATAAACAGCCGCGTTCACTATTTCTGGCCTCCCCAGGGCAAAGAAGAGAATATTAGGTCTCGGTAGAGCGCAGAAATCCACCGAATAGCAGTGTATAGCACAATTGTCAGAGCCATCCAGACCAAACCAGATATACCCTAACCTAGCCAAACGTAGAGTATCTGAACCTAACAGGCCGAGACCTTTATTTCTGGCATCCCATGAACCAGACAGAACATATCAGAGCACAGTAGTGCCCAGAAATCTACCGAATATCAGTGTATTGCACAAAAGTCAAAGACTTCCTTACCAACCGTAACCTAATGCTGCCGAACCAGACGCAACATACCAAAACCTACCGTGACGCGACCACCACAGCTGGCCTCCGGAATGTCGAGCAGTGTATAGTATTGCCATGTGGAACGCACAAATCCTCCGAATTGTTGTGTATAGCACAAAAGTCGAAGCTGCACCGTCCTAACCTACCCAATCGTAACATGAGCAAACGTTACATACCAAAGGGTAACATGCCGAGACAACTGTCCTCCATAAGCCAAGCGGAGCATACTAGGGAGCGGCAGAGAGCAGAAGAAAACCGAATAGCAGTGTACAGCACAAAAGTCAAAGCTATCCTATTCTAACCTCGCCAAACCTTACCTAGCCAAACGTGCCGTGACAAAACTTAACGTGTCTCCGCTAACATTCCAGGCACCCCCGGAGACAAGCAGGGTGCGATAGCGCGCGCAGGTTCATAGGATAGCAGTGTCTAGCTCAAAAGTTTAAGCTGTCCTAGACTAACCCAGCATAACCTAACTTAGCCAAGCGTAACCTATCTCAAACTAACGTTCCGCGACCACCATGTCTGGCATCTCCACAGCCATGCAGAGCATATCAGATGAGAGTAGGGCGCAGATTTCCACAGAATCGCAGTGTATAGCGGAAACGTCAAAGCAGTCCAAACCTAACCCATGCTAACCTAAACCAACCGAACGTAGTCTAGCTCAACCTAACATGCCGCCGCCACGGTTTCTGGTCTCCGCAGAGCCAATCAGAACATACTAGAGCGCAGTAGAGCGCTGGAGTCCACCGAAAAGCAGTGTATGGCACAAAAGTCAAAGCTACCCTGCCCTAACCTGACCAAGCGTAACATACCACAACTTCATACGCCGCGGCCACTATTGCTGGCCTCTCGAGTGCCAAACAGAGTACGCTAGAGCGCAGTACAGCGCAGGAATCCACCGAAAGGCGGCGAGGCATTCGAGTCAAAGCCGTCCTATCCTAGCGTTATCAAACCTAACAAAACCAAACGTTATCTATCTCAAGCTAACGTGCCGAGAACACTGCAGCCGGCCTAACCAGAACCAAGCAAAGCGTACTAGAGCACAGTAGGGCGCAGCAATCCGCCGAACAGCAGTTTATACCACGAAAGTCAAAGCAACCCAAGCCAAACCAAAGACAGAATAGCCATACCTGATATAGTCTAGCTCAAACAAACGTGCCGAGACCAGCATTACTGGGCCGTCGGAGTCTAGCAGAGTACAGTAGAGCGATGTATATCGTACAAATCCTCCGAATAGAGGAGTTTAGCATAAAAATCGATGCTACGCTTTCCTAACCCGACCAATCGTAGCACTACTGAACGCATCCAAGCGCATTCTGTCGAGTCACGTCAACTAAAGCTGGTCTCCCCAGAGTCGAACAGGGTATAGTACAGAACAGTAGGTCGCAGAAAGCCACCAAATAGTAGCGCACAGCACAAAAGGCAAAGACACCCTGACGTACCCATACCTATCCTAATCCAACCAAACGTAGAGTAACCAAACGAACCCGCCGCGGCCACTATTGCAGGCTTCCGCAGAAGCAAGCAGAATATGATAGAGCACAATAGAGCACAGAGGTCCGTAGGATGTTCGTGCTGAGCACACTTATCAAAGCTAACCTGACAAAAACCAACCAAGCCTAAGGTATACAAACGTGACCGATCTCAATCTAACGCACCGCGACCATTATAGCTGCCCAGCACAGTGCCATGCAGAACACAGTAGAGCAGAGTAAAGCGCAGAAATCTATAGAACCGCTGTGTACTGCTGAAAAGCAGAAGCTATCGAAACCAAACCACAGTAAGCGTAACAGATTCAAACGTAACCTATCTCAACCTACCGCTTCCCATTACTCGCTTCCCCAAAGACATGAAGAACATACTAGAGCAGAGTAGAGCGTTGAAATCCACCGAATAGCAGAGTGTACCGCGAAAGTCATATATATCCAAACCTAACCCAAACCAACATAACGTAACCAAACGTACCATAACCCATCATAACGGGACCAGACCACTATTACTGGCCTCCACTGCTCCAAGCAGAGCTTATTGGAGTACAGTAGAGTGCAGAAATAAACCGTGTTGCCACGTATTGCACAAAAGCCGCAGCTACACTATCCTAACCTAACGAAACGTAATATGTGCGGACGTACCGTAAAACAACACGTCGTGTCACGACCGCCACTGCTGTCCGCGCAAGAGCTAGGCAGAGTATAGCAGAACAATGTGGAACTCTGAAATCTCCCGAATATTAGTGTATAGCAAAAAGTAGGAGGTACCATAGCCTAATCTGACTTCTCCTAACCTAGTCAAACGTAACCAATCCCAAACTAACGTGCCTAGCCCACAATTGCTGCCCTCCCAACCGCCAAGCAGGGCATGTTAGAGGAGAGAAGATCGCAGAGTTCCATAGAGCGACATTGTATTGCACGAAATTCAAAGATATCCTTACCCAACGCAAACAATCCAAACCTAACCGAACATAACATAACACAACCTATCGCGCCGCGGCCACTATTTCAAGGATTCCCAGATCAAGGCAGGGAATATGACATCACAGTAGAGGGCAGAAATCCACTAAGTAGCAGTGAATAGCAGGAAAGCCCAAGCTATCCTTTCGTAGCCTTAATAGGTCTAACATAGCCAAGCGTAATATAACTCATGCTGACTTGCCGAGACCACCATTGCTTACCCTCCCAAAGCCAAGCAGAACATGCTAGAACACAGTAGATCGCAGTAACCCACGGCAATGCAGTGTGTGGTGCAAATGTCAAAGATGTCCTAATCTAACCTCCACTAACCTGGCCAAGCCAAGCGTAACAAGGATAAGCACAACATGTCGAGAATAATATTTCTGGCCTCGCCACAGGCAAGCAGAGCATATTAGAGGGATGTTGGTCGCCGAAGTCCACTGAATATTGGTGTGTAGCATGAAAGTCAAAGCTATCCTATCCTAACCTTACTAAACGAAACATGATTAAACGTTGCCAATCCCAACCTAACGTGATTGTAATACTAGCGCTGGCCTCACCAGAACCAAGCGAAACATACTAGAGCCCAGTAGAGAGCAGAAGCCCACCGAAAAGCTGTATATACCACCAAAGTCAAACCTATACAAACCTAACCCAAAACTAACATGACCCAACCGAACGTAGTATAGCTGAATTAAACGTACCGAGGAAACTATTGCTGGAATCCCCGGAGTCCAGCAGAGTACTGTAGAGCAATGCAGAGAGTAGATGACATCCGAAAAGCGGAGTACAGCAAAAAAGTCGAAGTTACCCAATCATAACCTAACCAATCGTAGCACTACCATACGTATCCTAGCGCAATCTATCGTGCCATGACCACTAAGGCTGTCCTTTCCAGTGTCGAGCAAAGTGTAATGGAGCACAGTAGATCCCAGAAAGTCACCAAATAGCAATGTACAGCAGAAAAGTCGAAGGTACACCAACCGAACCTAACCAAACGCAGAGTAACAGAACCTGACGTGCCGCGACCACTATTGCTGGCTTCCCCAGAGCCAAGCAGTATATGGTAGAGCACGGTAGAGCACAGAAATCAATACGACATATGTGTTGAGCACATATGTCAAAGAAATCCTAACCTAACCCAAACAAACCTAACCTAACCTAACGTCTCATCCTAACTTGCCGCGGCCAGAATTGCTGGATTCCTCAAAGCCGAGCAGAACTTAGTAGAGGAGAGTAGAGTGCAGAAGTCCACAGAATCGCAGTGCATAGCAAAATATTCGAAGCTACACTATCCTAACAAATCCAAACGTCACATAAACGAACGTAGTTTAACTCAAGCTAACATGCCGATGCCACTATTGCTTGCCTCCCCAGAGACAACTAGAACATGCTAGAGCACAGCAGAGCGGAAAATTGCACCGAAGGATGCCTATATCACGAAAGTCAAAGCAATCCATACCTAACCCAAACTAACGTAGCCCCACCGAACATGTAACCAAACGTAGCCTAACTCAACCTAACGTGCCGAGACCACTATTGGTGGTCTTCCGAGAGTCTAGCAGAGTATAGTGGTGAAATGTAGATCGCACGTATCTACAGAATAGCATTCTATAACACAAAAGTAATAGCCATAGTATCCTAACGTAGGCAAACGTAGCGCAGCCGAACGCAACAGAACATAGACTAACGTGCCGAGACCAATGCTGCTGTCATCCCCATAGCCATAGAATATACTAGAGCACAGCAGAGCGCAGAATTCCACCGAATAGCAGTGTATAGCATAAAAGTCTAAGCCACTCTAACCAAAACCTAACAATGCTAGGCTAACCAAACGTAGCACAATTCTAACAAACCTGCCATGGCCGCTATTGCGGGCCTCCCCAGAGACAAGCTGAGCATAGTAGAGCACAGTAGAGCGCAGGAATTCAATGTATAGCAGTGTACAGCACAAAAGTCGAAGCTGTCCTGTCCTAACCTAACCAAACCTGACGTATGCATTCGTAGCCTAACCAATACTAACGTGCGGAGACCTCTATTGCTGCCCTCCTCAGAGCCAAGTAAAACATGTTAGAGGAGAGTAGAGCGCCGAAGTCCACAGAATCGCAGTGCATAGCAAAGTATTCGAAGCTACACTATCCTAACAAATCCAAACGTTACATAAACGAACGTAGTTTAACTCAAGCTAACAAGCCGATGCCACTATTGCATGCCTCCCCAGGGACAACTAGAACATGCTAGAGCACAGCCGAGCGGAAAAGTGCACCAAAGGATGTCTATATCACGAAAGTCAAAGCAATCCATACCTAACCCAAACTAACGTAGCCCCACCGAACGTAGCCTAAACCAAGCTAACGTGCCGCGACCAGTATTGCCGGCATCCACAGAGCCGTGCTGAGCATAATAGAGGAGAGTTGAGCGCGGAAATAAATAGAACCGCAGCGTATGGCAGAAAAGTCGAAGCCGTCCAAACCCAATCATTGCCAACATAACCAGCCAAACGTATCCTATCCCGACCTAGCGTGCCGAGACAAATATTGCTGGCCTGACAGTTGCCAAGCAGGGCATATTAGAAGAGAGTAGACTATTGAGGTCCATAGAAAGCCAATGCACAGCACGAAAGTCAACGATATGACAACCTAACCAGATCAAACCTAAACTAACAAAACGTAATATATCACATCGTAACGCACCGCGGCCACCATTTCTGGAATTCCCAGAGCAAAGCATGGAACATTTGATTACAGTAGGGCGCAAAACTCCACCGAATAGATGTGTATAGCGCAAAAGTCAAAGCTATCCTCTCCGAACCTAGCCAAACGTCACATAGCCAGACGCAACGTAACTCAGACCAACGTGCCAGGACCAGGACTACTGGCCTACCCAGAGCCAAGCAGAATATACTAGAGGACAGTAGTGCACAGAAGTCCATAGGATATCCGTGAAGAGCACATATGCCAACGCTATCCTAGCTAAGCCCAAACAAATCTAACCTCTCCAAACGTAACCTATCCCAAGCTAACGAGCCGCGGCAAGTATTGCTGGCCTCCGCAGAGCCGAGCAGGGCATGATAGAGGAGAGTAGGGCGCAGAAATCTATGGAATCGCAGCGTATGGCAGAAAAGTCGAAGCCGTCCAAACCCAATCATTGCCAACATAACCCAGCCAAGCGTATAGTATCTCAACCTATCGCGCCGAGACCACTATTACTGCCTTCTCCAGAGTCAACCAGAACGTACTAGAGCACTATAGACCGAAGAAATCCACCGAACAGCAGCGAATACCGCGAAAGTCAAATCTATCCATACCTCACACAAACGAACGTAACGCAACCAAACCTAAGCTAACACGACCTAATGGGCCGAGACCAATACTGCTGGCAACCCCATAGCTAAGCCGGATACACTAGAGCACAGTAAAGTCCAGAAATTCAACGTATAACAGTGTATACCACAAAAGACAATGCTACCCATAACTAACACAGACAAACATATCCTAACCGAACGTAGCCTAACTACAGCTAACGTGCCATGACCACGATTGCTGGCCTCTCCACTGACAAGCAGATGCCAGTACGGCAATGCAGATCGCAGATATAGACAGAATAGCCGTATATAGCACAAAAGTCAAATACATCCTAACCAAACTTTACCTATCCTGGCCTAACCAAGCGTGACCTATCACAACCAAACGTGTCTCGACCGCTATTGCTGGTATGCACAGATTCAAGCAGACGCTAGTAGAGTAATGCCGTGCACAGATATCGGCCGAGTAGTAGTGTAAAGCACAAAAGACAAGGCTACCCAGACCAAACGTATACTAACCTAGCCAAGTAGACCGTAACGTAACACAGTGTAGCGTGCCGAGGCCAAACTTGCTGGCTTCCCCAGAGCCAAGCAGAATATACCAGATCTCAGCAGAGCGCGGAAATCCACCCAATACAAGTGTATACCACAGAACACAAAGCTATCATATCCAATACTTACCAAACGCAACATGAGCAGACGTAACGTTATCCAAACCTACATGCCACGATCGCTGCTGCTGGCCTCTCGAGAGCTCAGCAGGTTGTAACAGAGCAATATAGAGCGCTGAAATCGTCCGAATGGCAGTGTGGAGCATAAATGTGAAAGCTGCCTCTGCCAAACGTGACCACACATGACTTAACAAAGCGTAGCATAACCCATCCTAACGTGCCATGACCACTATTGCTGGCCTCCTCATGGTCTAGCATATTAGGGTGGAGCAAAGTGGAGGTCAGGAACCCACCGAATAACTGTGCATAACACGCAAGTCGAAGCGACCCTAACCAAACCTAACCTAACCTAACCCAACCAAACGTGACATAACACAGCCTAACGTGCCACGACTACTACTGCTCGCATCCCGCCAGTCGAGCGGAGTATAGTAGAGCAATGTAGAGCGCAGAAATCCACCGAATAACAGTGTAGCACAAAAGTCAAAGCTACCCCAGCATGACACATACAAATGTAATACAACCAAACGCAACCTAACCTAATCTGATGTGCCGAGACCTATGTCGCAGGCCTCGACACAGCCAAGCAGTATATACTAGATCACAGTAGTGCGTAGAGAGCCATCATATAGCAGCGTATGGCACAAAAGTCAAAGGTATTATAACCTAACTTGACCCAACCTAACCTATCCAAACATAGAATAACTAATCCTAACGAGACGAGACCTCTATTGCAGGCCTACACAGTGCCAAGCAGAACATATTAGAGCTGAGGAGAGCGCTAAAATTCACCGAACAGCAGTGTATAACACAAAAGTCGAAGCCATCCTAACAAAACATAGCATAACCTAACCTAACCACACGTGACCAAACACATCATATCCACCACGACCGCTGTTGCTGGTGCCCCTGGAGTCGGGCATAGCATAGTAGACCTTTGAGGAGCACAGAGACCCACCGCACAGCAGAGCATAACACAGAAATATAAGCCATCCTTTCCTAACATAACGAATCGTGACACAGCCGAACGTAACATAACACAAAATATCGTCCCGTGACCACTACTGCTGACATCCCCACATTCGAGCAGAGAATAGTACAGCAATGTAGAGTGCAGAATCCCACCGAATATTACTGTACAACACGAAAGTCAAAGCTATCCAAGCCCTACCCAAATTAACGTAACCTAACATATCGCTGTAGGACTACACGTAATGTTCCGAGACCACTATTTCGGGCCTAGCCAGAGCCACGTGGAGCATATCAGAGAACAGTAGAGCAGAGAAGCTACCCCATCTTAACTTAACCAAACGTATCTTAGCCAGACACGACATACCTTACACAACCGTGCCGAGACCAATTCTGCTCCCCTCCCAAAAGCCAAGCAGAACACCATAGGGCACAGTAGAGCACAGAAATCCAGCGAATAGCAGGACATAGCACAAGAGTTGAAGCTACCCTATCCTAGCTTACCCACTCGTAACAGCCGAACGTAACATATCTAAATGTAAGGTGCCGAAACCACTATTTCTGTTTTCCCCAAAGCCAAGCAGGGCATACTAGTAGGTGGTAGGGCGGAGAAATGCACCGAAAGTAGTATGCGGCGCAGAAGACGAAGGTACCCTATCCTAACCTAACCAATTGTAACAACACCAGACGTAACCAAGCAAAGTCTAACGGGCCGAGGCTACTATTCCCGGCGTCGCCATAGCCAAGCAAAGCATGTCAGCGCTCCGTACGGCGAACATATCCACCGGATAGCAATGTATAACACAAAAATCGGATTTATCCTCACCTAACCTGACCAATCGTGACATAACTAGACGTAACGTAACACATCGTGTGGTGCCACGACCACTTTCGCTGGCCTCACGAGAGCGAAGCAGCGAATAGCAGAGCAATGTAGGCCGCAGAAGTCGTCAGAATAGTAGCGTATAGTACAAAAGTCAAAGCCGTTCCAAACAAACATATTCAAACCTAAACTATCCAACCGTTAAGAAGCTCAACCTAACATGCCGGAAGCATTATTCCTGGCGTCGACAGAAACAAGCAGTGTGTGAAAGCGAACTGAAGAACGCAGAAGTCCATAGAGTAGCATTGTGTAGGAGAAAAGTCGAAGCTATCCTAACCTAATGCACCCTAACCGAACCTAACCAAACGTAACGTAACCAAACGTACCCTAACTCTGTATAACGTGCCAAGACTTCCATTTCTGGTCTCCCCAGAGCAAAGCTGCGAATATTAGTTCGCAGTAGAGAGCAGAAATCCACCGAATAGCAGTGTACAGCACAAAAGGCAAAGATACTGTGACCTAACCTAGCCAAACGTAACGTAACCAAACGTACCCTAACTCTGTATAACGTGCCAAGACTTCTATTTCTGGTCTCCCCAGAGCAAAGCTGCGAATATTAGTTCGCAGTAGAGAGCAGAAATCCACCGAATAGCAGTGTACAGCACAAAAGCTAAAGCTACCCTGACCAAACCTAGCCTGACCCAGCCCAACCGAACGAAACCTGACTCATCATAACCAGCCGATGCCACTATTGCTGGACTGGCCAGAGCTAAGCTGCAAATGTTAGAGCGCAATAGGGCGCAGGTATCCACCTAATAGCAGACTACAGCACTAAAGTCATGGCTATTATCTCCTAACCTTCGGAATGGTTACATAACCGACCGTATCGTAACTTGCCCTGGCGTGCCGCGAACACTATTTCTGGCCACCCCAGTGCCAAGCAGGACATACCAGATCACAGCGGAGCTCTGAAGTCCAGCGAACATCCGCGTACAGCACAAAAGTCAATGCTATCATGACAAAACTTAGCCTGACCCAAACAAAACGGACGTAGCCTGACTCAACGTTACGTTTAGGAACCACTATTGCTGGCCTTCCCAGAGCCAAGCTGAAAATATTAAAGCTCTGTAGGGAGGTAGAGCCCACCTAATAGTAGACTATAGCTCTAATGTCAAAGCTATCCTCTCCTAACCTAAAACAATATTAACATAACCAAACATAACGTATCCCAACCCAAAGTGCTGAGACAGTTTTTTTTGTCATAGTCAGAGCCAAGCTGGACATAGTAGGGCACAGCAGAGCGCAGAAATACTGCTAATAGCAGCGTACAGCTCAAAAGTTGAAGCTATACTGACCAAGCTTAACCTAACCCAACATGACCGAACGTAACCTGACACATCATAACGTGACGAGACCACTATTGCTGGCATTGCCAGACCCAAGCTGAAAACATTAGAGCAGCGTAGGGAGCAGGAATCCACATGATAGCAGACTATAGGACTAAAGTCATAGCTACCCTCTCCAAACCTAACCAACCGTAATGTAACCGAACATAGCCATGTCTCAGACTAACGTACCGAGGCAGATATTGCTGGCCTCCCAGAGATACGATATACCAAATCGCAGCAGAGCGCAGAAATCCACAGAATAGCAGTGTACGGCTAAAAAGTTAAAGCCATCCTGACAAAACTTAACCTAACACAACCTGACCGAACTTAGCCTGACTCAACATAACGTGGCCAGATCACAATTGCTGGCCTTCACATAGACATGCTGAAAATATTTGAGCACTGCAGTGCGTAGAAATCCGCCTTATAGAAGACTACCGCGCCAAAGGTAAAGCTATCCTCTCCTAACATAACCAATCGTAACACAGCCAAACGTATCCTAGAACAACCTAACGTGCCGCGACAACCATTGCTGGCCTGCGAAGAGCCAATCAAGACATACTAGGTCACTTTAGATCCCAGAAGCCCGTCGAACATCTGTGCACAGCACAAAAGTTAAAGCTACACTTACCAAACGTGGCCTAACCCAACCTAACCGAATGTAGCATGACTCATCATATCGTGCCGATACCTCATATGCTGGGCTTGCCAGAGTCATGTTGAAGGGATTAGAGCATTGTAGAGCGCAGAAATCCTCCTAATAGCTGACTATGGCACTAAAGTCAAAGATATCCTCTTCTAACCTAACCAACCGTAAAATAACCAAACGTAACATAACTCAACCCAACGTGCCGAGACTGCCATTTTTGTCCTCCCCAGAGCCCAGCTGGACATACTATAGCACAGCGGAGCGAAGAGATCCAGCAAATAGAAGCGTGCAGCTCAAAGGTTAAAGGTATCCTGGCCAAACTTAGCCTGACCCAACTTATTCGAACGAAACCGGACTCATCATAGCGAGCCGAGACCAATATTGCTGCCCTCCACAGAGTCAAGCGGAACACGCTAGTGGAGTTTAGCGCGCAGGAAAACATATAATCGCTGTGCATATCAGAGAGATTCAAAGCTTCCCGTGCTTGACCCAAACGGACAGAGCATAACCGAACATAGCATAAACCAACCTAACGTGCCGAGACTGCAATTGCTGCAATCTCTGGAGCCGAGCAGGTCATACCAGAGCACAGTAGAGCGCAGAAATCGTCCGAATAGCAGCGCACAGCAGAAAAGTCAAGGGTATCGTATCCTTACATAACGAAACGTAACATAAACTCACGTAACATATCTGAACCTATCGATCCGCCACTACTGTATCTGGCATCCCCAGAGCCGAGCAGAATACACTAGAGCACAGCAGAGCGCAAGAATCCACCGCATTGCAGTGCATAGCACAAAAGAGGAAGATACACTAACATAACCTCCCTATCCAAAGGTAGTGTAACACAACATAATGTGTTGAGTCGAATGATGCTGGACCAAGCAGATCATATTAGGGCACAGTAGAAGGCAGAAATCCACCGTACAGCAACGTATAGCAGAAGAGTCAGAGCTATTGTGTCCTAACCTAACCAAACGTAATAGAATCGAATGTAACCTTACTCACACTATCGCGCCGAGGACCCTTTTGCTGGTCTCCCCAGAGCAAAGCAGAAGATATTAGATGGCACTAGAGCGTATAAATCCATAGAATCGAAGTGGGTAGAACAAAAGGGGTAGCTATCCGTGCCTAACCAATGCTGACGCGACCCTACCTAACGTAGCCTAGCCCGAAAATACGTGCCGCGAACTCAGTTCCTGGCCTACCCAGGGCCAAGCAGAATACAGTAGAGCACAGTCGAGAGCAGAAATCCTCCGAGTAACAGTGTATAGCACGAAGGTCTGTGATAACCTGACCGAGCTTTACCTAGCCAAACATAACCGAACGTAACGTAACTCAACCTTGCGTGCAGAGACAACCATTGCTGGCCTCCCCAGAGCCAAGCAGGAATTAGGTCACTGTAGAGCGCAGATACCCGCGGACAGCGGTGTATAGCACAAAAGTCTAAGCTATCCTACCCTGACCCCACCAAACGTACCATAACAGAACGTAGCATAACAAACCCTAGTGCGTCGAGACCACTATTGATGGCCTCGCCAGCGCAAAGCAGAAGACACTAGAGGACCGTACACTGCAGACATCCTCCGCATTGCAGTGCAAAGCACGAAGGTAGATGATACCCTAACCTCACCTGTCCTAACCTAACCAACAAGAACGTAGTGTAACTTAACATAGCGTGACGAGACCAATATTGCTGGCCTCCGAAGAGCCAAGCAGAGTATACTAGACCTGCGTAGATCGCAGTAATCCGCCGCATTGCACTGTATAGCACAAAGTCGAGGCCAATACTGTCCTAATATGGCCACTCGTATCACAACCAAACGTAACCCATCCCAAAATAAAGCCCTGCGAACTATATTTCTGGCCTCCGCAGAACAAAGCAGAATATACTAGAGCACAGTAGGGCGCGGAAGCAAACAGCATTGCAGTGCAAAGCACAAAAGTGAAAGTTTCCCTAACATAATCTTACCTAACACAGCCTATACAAACGTTGTGTAACTCAACCTGACGCGCCGAGACCACGATTGCTGGCCTCCCAGCGCCTAGCAGAAAATATTAGTACACTGTGGAGTGCAGAAATGCGCGGATAGCTGTTTATGGCGCAAAGGTCTGTACTATCCTATCCTAACCTCACCAAACGTAACATGACAATACGTAGCATAACTCAACCTAACATGCCGAGACCACAATTGGTGGCCTCCCCATATCCAACCAGAATATACAAGAGTACAGCAGAGCGCATAAACCCACCGAAGTACAGTGTATAGCAAAAATCAAGACATATCCTGACCTAAGCCTTACCAAACATAACCTATTAAAGCGAAGTGCAGCGCAACATAATGCGACGAGACCAATATTGTTGACATTCCCATAGCCAAGCAGAGTATATTAGTTCACACTAGGAAGCAGAAACCCACCGAATAGTAGTGTACAGCGCAAAAGTCAACGCTATCGTAACCTAACTTAACCAAACTTAACATAAGCATACGTAACGTATCTGATCATAACACGCCGAGACCACTGTTGCTGGCCGTCGCAGAGACAAGCAGAATATACTCGATCACTGTAGAGCGCAGAGATCCCTCACAGAGCAGTGTATAGCACAAAAGTAAAGGCTACCGTGTCATAACCTAGCCAAACGTAGCATAAACTTAATTGCATCTACCAAACCCAGTGCGCCAAGAACAATATTGCTGGCCTCCCGAGGGCGAAGCAGAATATGCTAGAGCACAGTTGAGCGCAGAAATCCGCCGCATTGCACTGTATAGCACAAAAGTGGAAGATAATCTGTCCCAATCTGTCATATCCTAACCTGTCTAAACGAAGTGTAACTCAACTTAACACGATGAGACAAATATTGCTGGATTCCAGAGTGCCAAGCAGAATAGATTAGAGTACAGTGGAAAGCAGAGGTCCACCGCATGGCAGTGTATAGCACAGATGTTAAAGTTATCCTAACCTAACATCACCCAACCAAACCTAAACGAACGAAGTCTAACCCAACGTAACGAGCCGCGTTCGCTATTAATGGCCTCTGTGGATTCAAGCAAATTGTATTAGAGCGCATTAGAGCGCAGAAATACAACGAATAGCATTGTACAGCACAAAAGTCAAAGTAGCCTATACTAACCTAGCCAGACGTAACATATACAATCGTAGCCCATCTCACCCTAACAATACGAGGCCAATATTGCTGGCCTCCCAGGAGCCAAGCAGAGAATATTTGAACACAGTACAGCGCAGTATTCCGCGGACAAATGTGTATAGCACAACAGTCTTATCACTCACATCCTAACCTCACCAAACGTAACATGACCAACGTAGCATAATACACCCTAACGTACCGAGACCACTATTGCTGTCCAGCCCAGCGACAAGCAGAACGTACTAGAGCGCCGTAGAGCTCAGACGTCCACCGCACTGCAGTGCAAAGCACAAAAGTAAAACGTACACTAACCCAACCTGGCCTAACCTGATCTACCCAAACGTTGTGTAACTCACCATAGCGTGACGTGGACATACCAGAGCCATGCAGAACGCGTTATGACACAGTAGAGGGCTGAAATCCTCCGAGGAGCAATGTATAGCACAAAAGACAAGGCTGTCGTATACTAACCTAGCTAAAGGTTAAAATAATCATACGTAACTTTACTCAACCCAACCCGCCGAGGACGCTATTGCTGGCCTCGCCAGAACCAAGCAGAATATACTAGAGCAGAGTAGAGCGAAGGAATCCGCCGCATTGCGCTGTACAGCACATGGGCAAGCCAAATCCTATCCTAACATTAATAATCGTTACACAACCAAACGTAGCCCATCTCAACATAAAGCGCTTCGAACTCTATTTCTCCTCTCCCCTGAACCAAGCAGAATATATTGGAGCACAGTAAAGCTCAGAAGTCAACCGCCTTGCAGTGCAAAGCACAAAAGTGAAGGATAACATAACCTAGCCAGGCCTAACCTGACTTACACAAACGTTGTGTAACTCAACCTGAGGCGCCGAGATCACGATTGCTGGCCTCCACAGACCCAATCACAGTACAGCAGAGCACAGTACAGCGCAGACATGCGCCGCACTACAGTCTAAAGCACAAACGACAAAGACACACTAACACACCCTGGCCTATCCCAACCTAACACTACATGACGAGCTGATACCACTATTGCTTTCCTTCCTAGAAGCGGACTCTTCATATTAGAGCACACTAGAGTGCAGGAGTCCGCCGAATGGCTGTGCATGGCGCAATGGATAAAGCTACCCTCTCCTAAGCTAACCAATTGTAACCTAACGGAAAGTAACAAAACCCAACCTAACGTGCGGAGACCGCTACAGCTGGCCTCCCCATCGCCAAGCAGAACATATTATAGGAGAGTGAATTGCAGTAGTCAATAGGATGGCAGTGTATAGCAGAAAGGTCAATGTTATCCGCACCTAACCAATGCGAACGTAACCTAGCCAAACGTACCCTAATACAAGCTATCGTGCCGAGACCACTATTACTGTCCACCCCAGAGTCGAGTAGGGTATAGCAGAGCTATGTAGGGTCTAGAAATCCTCCGAATAGCAGTGTACAGTGCAGAAGCCACAGTTTTGCAATCCTAGCGTTACGAAACGAAACAAAGCCAGACGAACATAACACAGCATAACGCGCCTACACCACCATTGCTGACCACCCGAGTGTCGAGCAGGGTATAGTAGAGCCATTTGGAGGGCAGGAATCCACCGATTATCAGTGTATAGGACAAAAGACAAAGCTACCCTCTTCTAACATAACAAAGATTATCATAACCGTACACAACCAAACGCAGCCTAACGTGCCGCGCCACTTCTTCTGGCATCTGCATCTCCAAGCAGAAGATATTAGATCACAACAAAGCGCAGAATTACACCGAACAGCAGTATATAGCGCAAAAGTCAAAGCCATCCAAACCAAGCCATGCATAACCAAACCTATTCAAACGTAGGATATCTAAACCTATCGACACGAGACCTCTACTTCTGGCCACCCTGGAGCCAAGCAGAACATATTAGAGCACGGTAGAGCGCAGAAGCTCCCCGAATATCCGTCTACAGCGCAAAAGTCAAAGTCATCCTAACCGAACCTAACCAAACCTAACCTAACATAACCAAACGTTACCTTTCTCAAACTTTAATGCCACGGCAGCCATTCCTGGCCTAGCCAGAGCGGGCTAGATTATAGGGAAGCAACGGGGATAGCAGGAACCAACCGTACAGCAGTGCATAGCTCAGAAGTCATGGTTACCTTATTCTAACCTAGCCAAACTTAACAAACCCGAACGCACCACAGCACAAACTAACGTGCCTGGACCACTCTTGCCGGCCTCCCCATCGACAAGCAGCACATATTACAGGAGAATGGAGGACGATGTCCATAGAATGGCAATGTATAGCAGAAAAGTGGTAACTATCCAAACCTAACCCATGCTAGCGTAGCATAGCCCAACGTAACCTGACACAACCCAACGTGCCGCAGCCACAGTTTCTTGTCTCCCCAGAGCAAAGCAGGGCCTATGACAGCACAGCAGAGCGGAGATATCCACCGAGCAGCCGTGTGTAGCGCAAAGGTAATGGCTACCTTGTCCTAACAAAACCAACTGCAACATTGCCAAACGTAACAAAACTCTACTTAACGTGTCGCCACCACTATTGCTGGCCACCCCAGAGCCCGGGAGAGCATATTAGAGGGGAGTAGAGGGCATAAATCCATACAATTGCCGTGTACAGCCGAAAAGTCAAAGCTACTCAAACCTTAGCCGTGCTAACATAACCTAACCAAACGTATCATACCTCTACCCAACGTGTCGAGACCATTATTACTTACCTCACCAGACCCAGCAGAATATACTCGAGCACAGTGGAAAGCAGAAATCCACCGCCTAACACTGTATGCCTCGTCAGGCTAAACTATCCATACCTAACACAGACTAACATAACGCAACCGAACGTAGCCTAACTCAAACTATCGTGCCGAGACCACTATTAGCAGCTTCACGAGGGCCAAGTAGAGTATAGGAGAGCAACGTAGGACGCTGGAATTTTCAGAATTGCAGTTTATAGGACAAAAGTCAAAGCAATCCCAACCAAACCTAACAGAACCTAGCATAACCGAACGTATCATAACTCAACCGAACTCGCCGCGACCTATATTCGTGGCGTACCCAGAAAAAAGGTGGGTGTTGTAGCGCACAGTACAGAGCAGGAGACCATATGATCGCTGTGTATCGCAGAAAAGTCAAAGCCATCCAAATCATACCCATGCTAACATAAACTAGCCAAACGTAAGCTAGCTCGTCCTAACATGGTGCGACCACTATTTCTGGCCGATCTAATGCAAAGCAGAGCGTGATAGGGTACAGTAGAGCGGAGAAGTTCCACGAAACGCGGTATGTAGCACAAAAGACATAGAACCCCATCCTAATCCAACAAATCATGTCACTACCAAACGTAAGAAGACTCTACTTAACGTGCCGCCACCAATATTTCTGGCCTACACATGGACAAGCAGAACATACTACTGGAGGGTAGGGCGCAGAAATCCACAGAATCGCATTGTACAGAGGAAAAGGCAAAGATATACATAACTCACCCAAACAAACGTATACAGCCGCGCCCACCATTTCCGGCCTCCCCAATGTCTAGCAGATTCGAGTAGTGCACGGTGGAGGGCAGGAGCCCACCGAATTTCTGTGTATAGCACGAAGGACTAAGCTGCCCTAGCCAAACTTATCCTAAGCCAACATAACCAAACGTAGCCTAACTCAAACTTACTTGCCACGACCGCAATTGCTTGCATCCCGAGAGTCGAGCAGAGTATAGTAGAGCAGCGTAGGGCACAGAAATCAACCGAATATAAGTGTAAAACGCAAAAGTCGGAGCCATCCTTACCAAACGTAGCCTAATCTAAACTAACCATACGTAACCTATCCCAACCTAACGTGCCACGAAGAATATTGCTCACATCACCAGAGTCGAGTAGAGCATAGCAGAGCAACGAAGTGCTCAGAAATCCAGCGAATACCAGCGTATAGCACAAAAGTCAATGTCATCCTAACCAAACAAGGTTTAACCCGACCTAACCAAACGTAGATTAACTAAACCTAATGAGCTGAGACCACTATTGCTGGCATCGGCAGAGCCAAGCAGAACATATTACAGCACAGTTGAGGGCAGAAATCCACCGAATAGAAGTGTATAGCGCAGAAGACATGGGCACCCCAACCAAACCTAACATAACGTTACTTAAACAACGTTACCTGACTCAACCTTTCGTGCCACGGCAGTCATTGCTGGCCTCCCCAGAGCCGGTTAGATTACAGTAGATCAACGAGGATCGCAGGAAGCGACCGTATAGCAATGCATAGCTCAAAAGTCAAAGTTACCCTATTCTAACCTTGCCAAACTTAACAGAACCAAACGTAACTGAACTCAACCTAACATGTCTATACCACTATTGCTGACCTCCCCATCGCCAAGCTGCAGATATTAGAGGAGAGTGTGGGCCAAAGTCAATAGAATGGCTGTGCATAGCAGAAAGGTGAAAGCTATCCAAACCTAACCCATGCTAGCGTATCATAGACCAACGTAACCTGACTCAACCTAACGTGCCGCAGCCACAATTACCGGTCTCCCCAGAGCAAGGCGGGGCATATTAGGGCGCAGTAGTGCCGGGAAATCCACCGAAAAGTTGTGTGTAGCGCAAAGGTCAAAGCTACCCTGTCTTAACCAGAACAACCGTAACATTGCCAAACGTATCCAAACTCAAACATATGCGCCGCTACCTCCACTGCCGGCTTGCCCAGAGTCAAGCAGAAGGTATTAGTGGAGAGTAGGGCGCCGAAATTCACCGAAGAGCAGCTTATACCACGAAAGTCGAAGCTATCATATCCTAAGTCAGACTAACGTGCCCCCACCAAACGTAGACTGACACAACCTTACGCGCCAAGACAACTATTACTGGCCTCCCAGCAGGCGAACTGAGTATAGTACAGCAATGCAGAGTGTAGAAATCCACCTAATAGCTGTGTATGGCACAAAAGTTTAAGCCATCCTAACCGAACATATCCCAACCTAACCTTACCGAACGATACCTAACGCAACCTCCCGTGCGAGGGCGGCCATTGCTGGCCACTCCAGAGTCGGGTAGAGTATAGTTGAGCAACGGACTGCGCAGAAGTGCACCGAAGATCAGTGTACAGCTCAAAAGTCAAAGCTACGCTGACCAAACATAGCGTGACCCAACCTAACCGATCGTAACATGACTCATCATAACGAGCCAAGAGCACTATTGCTGGCCTTGCCAGAGACAACCTGAAAATGCTAAAGCGCTGTAGGCAGCAGAAATCCACCTAATAGCAGACTATGGCGCTAAAGTCGAAGCCACCCTCTCCTAACCTTACCAACTGTCACATACCCATACATAACCCAACTCAAACTAACGAGCCGCGAACGCTATTGTTGGCCTCTCCAGAATCAAGCGGAACACATTAGTGGAGAACAGAACGCAGAAATCCATAGATTCGCAGTGCACGTCGGAAAAGTCATAGTTTCCCATGCCTAACCTAAACCAACATGTCATAAGCAAACATAGCCTGACACATCGTAACCTGCACTGGCGACTATTGCTTCCTTCCCAGAGCCAAGCTGAAAGCATTAGAGCAATGTGTGGCGCACGAATCAAGCTGATAGCAGACTATACCGCTAAAGTCAAAGCTGTTCTCTTCTAACATAGCCAACATTAACATGAAAAAGCGTAACTTAAGCTAACATAACGCGCCGCGATCGCTGCTGCCGGCCATCCCAGATCAAAGCAGAACATGTTACTGGAAAGTAGAACGCTGAAATCCATAGCATCACAGTGTATATCAGAAGAGTCAAAGCTTCACAAGCCGGACCAAAACCAACAGAACATAACCAAACATAGCCTGAATGAACCGAAGGTTCCGACACCACTATTGCTGTCATCCCCAGAGACAACCGGAACACGCTAGTGTAGAGTAGAACGCAGAAATCCATATAATCGTAGTTTATATCTGAAAAGTCAAAGCTACCCAAGCTTAACTCTATGCAACAGGACACAACAAAGCATGGCCCGACTCAACCTAACGTGACGAGACCGCTAATGCCCCCCTCCCCCCAGAGCCAAGCAGGACATACTAGGGCCCAGTAGTGCGCACGAATACACCGAATAGCAGTGTACAGCACAAAAGTTGAAGCTATACTGACCAAAGATATCCTACCTCAACCAAACCGAACCTAACCTGACACAACGTAAAGTGCCGAGACCACTATTGATGACCTTCACAGAGTCAAGCTGAAAATGTTAATGTACTGTAGGGAGCAGAACTCCACCTAATAGCAGACTATAGCACTAAAGTCAGAGCTATCATCTACTAACCTTACCAGCTGTAACACAGGCATACACAACCCAACCCAAACTAACGAGGCGCGAACGTTACTGCTGGCCTGTCCAGAGTCAAGCGGAACCAATAAGTGGAGAATAGAACGCAGAAATCCATAGATTCGTATCGTAGTTTCCCAAGTCTATCCTGATTCAACATAACATAAGCAAACGTAGCCTGACTCAACTCAACGTGCCGAGACCGCTATTGGTGCCCTTCCCAGAGCCAAGCAGAGCACACTAATGGAGAGTAGAACGCAGATATCCGTAGAATCGCAATGCGAATCAGAAGAATCTAAGCTACCCAAGCCTAACCCAAACAACGGAACATACCAGAACGTAGCCGAAATGAACCTAACGTGCCGAGGCCGCCATTGCTGGCTCCCCAGCGCCAAGCAGAGTATATTAGAGCAGTGTACAGCGCAGAGGATCCACCCAATTTTAGCGGGCAGCAAAATGGTCTAAGCTATGCTCCCCTAAACTTACCAATCGTGACATAACCAAACGCCACCTAACTCGGACTAGCGAGCTGAGACCAATAATGCTGGCCTCCACATAGCCAAACAGAATATACTACAGCACAGTAGAGCGCAGAAATCCTCAGAACAGCGGTGTATAGCACAGAAGTCAAAGATACCCTAACCAAACCCAAACAAGCCGAACCTAACGAAACGTAACATATGTCAACCAAACGCGCGGTGGCCAATATTTCTAGCCTAGCCAGATCAAAGCAGAGCATATTAGATTCTATTAGTCAACAGAAATCCACCGGAAAGCAGCCTACAGTGCAGAAGTCAAGGTTATCCTAGCCTAACATGTCCAAACGTAACATAAGCAAACGTAACATAACCTAACGTAACCAAACTCAACCTAGCCAATTTAGGCCTACATTGCTGACAGCCCCAGAGACAAGTAGAATATAACAGTACACAGTAGTGCGCAGAAAACAGCCGCATTGCTGCGTAAAGCGCAAAAGTCAAGGATATCCTGACCTAACCTGTCCTAACCTAACCCAACAAAATTTAGCCTAACTGAACGTAATGTGGCGAGATCACTACTGCTGGCCCTTCCGGGGCAAAGCTGAACACACTAGAGCACACTAGAGCGCAGAAGTCCATTGAATAGCAGTGTATAGCCCAAAAGTCAGGGCTACCCAATCCTAGACTATCCAAACGTAACATAACCGAACGTATCATAACTAAACCTGACGTACCGAGGCCACCATTGCTGGAAACCCTAGAGCTAAGGAGAATATGATAGAGCACAGTATGGCGCACAGAGCCACCTACTAGCAGGGCATAGCACAAAGGTCATATATATTCCAACCAAACCTGACCGAACCTAACCTAGTCAAACTTGCACTAATTACATCTAACGAGACGAGACTACTATTTCTGGCTTCCTCATTGCCAAGGAGAGCATATGAGAGCACAGTAGAGCGCAGAAATCGTCTGTACTGCAGTGTATAGCGCAAACGTCGAAACTACCCCATCCTAACCGGACCAAACGTAACATAACGATACGTAACATAACAAAATTTGCCGTGCTTCGACCATAATTACTCGCCACCCCTGTGTCGAACAGAGTACAGCAGTGGACAGTAAAGCGTAGAAAGCCACCAAATAGCAATGTACAGCACAAGAGTTAAAGATATCCTAGCCAAGCAAGGCCAAATCTGGCCTAGCCAAACGTAGGATAACTAAACCTAACGTGCCTCGACGAATATTGCTGACATCCCCAGAGACAAGCAGAATATGATACAGCATAGAAGAGCACACAGGTCCATGGAATGGCAGTGTATAGCACGAAAGTCAAACATATCCTAAACTATCCCACACAAACCTAACACAACCAAACGTAACCAAACAGAACCTAACGCGCCGCGGCCACTATTTCCAATATTCCCAGAGCGAAGCAGTGTATATTAGATCACAGTCGAGCGTAGGAATCCAGCGAATAGCAGTGGACAGCACAAGAGTCATAGCTATCCTAGCCTAACTTAACGAAGCATGGTAAGACCAAACGTGACCCAACACTACTTAACGTGCCGAGACCACTGTGACTGGTCTCCACAGGGTCGAGGAGGGTATAGTAGCGCAATGTAGTGCGCAGAAATCCACTGCACAGCAGTCTACAGCGCAGAAGTAAATTCTATACTATAATGACATATCCAAACGGAATATAAGCGAACGTAACCTAACTTAACCTGAAGAGCCGAGAACACTGTTGCTGGTCTCCCCAGAGACGAGCACAGTATAGTAGAGCAATGTAGAGCGTAGGAATCCGCCGAATAGCAGCGTATATCACAAAAGTAAACTCTACCCTATCCTCACCTATCCAAACGTAATACAGACAAACGTAACCAAACTTAATCTAACGTGCCGAGACCATTGTTGCTGGCCTCTCTAGAGACACGCAGAATTTGCTGGAGCCGGGAAGAAGGCAGAGGTCCGCCGAATAGTTGCGTACAACACAAAAGTCATAGCTAACCTCTCCTAACCTAGCCAAACGTAACATTACCGAACGTAACATAACACAGCCTGACGTGACGCGTCCACTATTGCTGGCATCCCCAGGTCCAAGCAGAACGTATTAGGGGGGCGGCGGTGCGGCGCCGGAGACCATAGATTCGCAGTGTATAGCAGAAAAGGCAATGCTATCCGAACCTATTCCGGCCAACATAACTTAATCGAACGAAGCATAACTCAACGTAACTAGCTTCGACCACTATTGCTGTACACGGCAGGGGCAAGCAGAATATTGTGCAGCACAGTAGGGTGCAGAAATCCACCGAAGAGTGATGTATACAACGAAAGTCAGTGCTATGCACACCTAACCCAAACAAACAAAACCAAACCAAACGTAGCCTAACTAAACCTAACATGCCGATAACACCATTGCTGGCCTCCACTGAGCCCAGCAGGGTACAGTAGGGCCAAGTGGAGAGCAGAAAGCCGCCAGATAGCAATGTACAGCACAAAAGTCAAAGATATTCTAACCTGAACATACCTAACCTAAACTAACCAAACGAAGAATAAATAAACCTAACGAGCAGAGGCCTCTACTTCTGCCCCCCTCAGAGCGTAGCAGGACATATTACCGCAGAGTAGAGCGCAGAAATCTGTAGAATAGCAGTGCATAGCACTATAGTCGAAGCTACCTTATCATAACATAATCAAACGTAACATAGCCGAACGTAGCCAAGATATACCTGTCGTGCAGATACCACTGTTTCTTGCCCCTCCAGATCCAGACAGAATATACTTGAGGAAACTAGATCGCAGTAATCCACCGCATTGCAGTTTATAGCACAAAACTCAACGCTATCCTAACATAACCTTACCAAACATGACATAACCAAACGTAACCTAACAATACCTAACGTGCGTAGACCGCTATTGCTGGCCCCCCATCTCTAAGCCGAGCATATTAGAGGAGAGTAGAGCGCAGAGGACCACAGAATGCCAGCGTATAGCACAAAAGTCAATGGTCTCCGAACCGAACCCAAAGAAACCTGTCTTAACCAAACGTAACTTAATTCGACATAACGCACTGCAGCCGCAATTTCTGGCCACCCCAGAGCTGAGAAGAGTATACTAGATCGGAGTAGAGCGTACAAATCCACCTAGCAGCAGCGATATCGCAAAGGTAAAAGCTATCCCAGCCAAACATGACTAAACGTAGCATAACCAAGCGTAACATGACTCAACCTAAGGTTCCGCTACAACTACACCTGACGTCCCCAGAGACAAGCAGGTTGTGATAGCGCACAGTAGAGCGCAGTAGTCAAAAGAACAGCAGTGTGCAGCGCAAGATTCACGGCTATCCTAACCTAACGCAACGTAGCCTAACCTAGCCAAACGCAATCGAATTCAACTTGACGTGCCGCGAACACCATTGCTGGCTTCAGGAGATTCGGGCAGTGTATAGTAGAGCAATGTAGAGCGCAAAAATTCACCGAAGTGCAGACTACAGCACAAAAGTCTAAGCTACCGTATGCTAACCTAAGCGAACGCCACATAGTTCAGGCTAGCGTGTCGAGAGCACTACTGCTGTCCACCCCACAGCCAAGCTGAATATCCTAGGGCACAGTAGAGCGCGGAAATGCACAGAATAGCAGTGTACAGCACAAACGCCAAAGCAATCCTGACCAAAATTAGTCCAACCTAACCTAACAAAACGTAACCTAACTCGACCAAACGTGCCACGACCGCTATTTCAGACCTCCACAGTGACAAGCGGAGGCTAGTAGAGCAATGAAGAACGGAAATACGACCGAATAGCAGCGTATAGGACAAAAGTCGAAGCTATCCTAACCAAACCAGACCTAGTCAAGCCAAACATATCCTAGCCCTACCTAACGTACCGTGGCCACTATTTCTTGCATCCCCACAGCAATTCAGGGCATGTTAGGGCGCAGGATAAGGCCGGAATCCAGCGAATAGCAGTGCATAGCACGAAAGGCACAACCATCTCAACCAAACATAGTCTACCCTAGCCGAAACAAATGTAACCTAATACAACCTGTAGTGCCACGGCAGCCATTGCTGGTCTCCCCAGATTCGAGTAGAGTATAGTAGAGCAAGGAAGAGCGCATAAAGCCACCGAATAGCAGTGTGTAGGACAAAAGCCATAGCGTCCTCTCCCAACCTGACAAATCCTAACGTAACCAAACACAACCTAACACATTCTGACGCGCCGGGACCACCATTGTTGCATCCCCAGTGGCAAGTAGAACATACTAGAGCACAGTAGATTGCAGAAATCCACCTAATAGCAGTGTATAGCACAAACGTCAATGCTACCATGTCTTATCCTGGCCAAGCGTAACGTGACCAAACGTAGCCTAACTCAGAATAACGTCACGAGACACCTATTGCTGTCTCCGCCAGAGCCGTGCAGAACATATTAGAAAGGAGTAGAGCGCAGAAGTCGACAGAATCGCAGTGCATAGCACAAAAGTCGAAGCTACCCTATCCTAACGTAGCCACACGTAACGTATCCGAACGTAGCTCACCTCAACCTGACGTGGTGAGACCACTATTGCCAGCCCCCGCTGAGCCAAGCAGGATGTACTAGAGCACAGTAGAGTGCAAAAAACCGGCAAACTGCAACGTACAGCACAGAAGTCAGAAATAGCGTCTCCTAACCTAGCCTAACATAAACTAATCAAACATAGACAGACCGAGCCTGACGGGCCTGGACCACTCTTGCAAGCCTTCCCAGGTCCGGACAGAGTATAATAGAGTAATGTAGAGCGAAGAAGTCCGCGGAATAGCAGTCAACAGCACAAAAGTCAACCCTACTCTGCCCTAAACTATCCAAGCGTAATATAAACGATCGAAAGCTAACTTAACCTAGCATGCCGAGACCACTACTGCTGGCCGCCCCAGAGCCAAGCAGAATATACTAGGGCACAGTAGAGTGCAGTTATCCGCCGCATTGCAGTGGATAGCAAAAAACTGCAAGATACCCTTACCCAACCTGTCCTAACCTGACCTAGCCGAACGTAGCATAACTCAACACAAGGAGCCGAGATTAGTGTTGCAGGCCTCCCCAGAGCCAAGCAGACCATATTAGGGCAATGTAGTGCGCGGAAATCCACCGAATTGCGGTACATAGCACAAAAGTCAGAGCTACCCTGTCCTAACCTAACCAAACGTAACATGACCATACGTAATCTACCTCAACATAACGTACCGAGACAGCTATTGTTGGCATCCCCAGAGCAAAGCAGCACATGCTAGAAAACAGAAGAGCGCAGAAGTCCACCGAGAAACAGTGTACATCACGTAAGTCGAAGCTAACCAAACATAACCAAGATTATCACAAACAAACCAAACGTAGCCTAACTGAATCTAACGCGCCGAGACCACTATCACTGGCCTCCACATGGACGAGCTGATTATAGTAGGCAATGTAAGGCGCGGAAATCCACGCAGTGGCAGTGTATATCATAGAAGTCAAAGCTCCCCTCTCCTAACCAAACCATACGCATCATAACCGAACGTAACCTGACGCAAACTGACGTGCCAAGAGCTCTATTGTAGACCTCCGCAGAGACAAGCAGAACATACTAGAGCAACGTAGCTGAAATCCGCCGAATAGCAGTGTAAAGCGTAAAAGTCAAAGCTCTACTATCCTAACCTAAGCAAACGTAACAGCACCAAACGTAGCCTGACTCAACTTAACATGCCGAGACTACAATTGCAGGCCTCCCCAGGGCCAAGAAGAGCATATCGGAGCAATGAAGAGCGCAAAAACCCACCGAGCAGATATGTACATCACTATGGTCGGAGATACCACCTCCAAGCATAGACAACCATATTAAAATCAATCGTAACATAACACAACCTAACGTGGCGCGGCCACAATTTCTGGCATCCCCAGAGCCATGCAGAAATTATTAGCAGATGGTAGATCGCAGTGTATATCGGAAAAGTCTAAGCTACTCATGCCTATCCCATGCCAACGGAACATAGCCAAGGATAGCCTAACCCAACATAACGTGCCACTATTGCTGGGCTTCCCACGGCCAAGCAGAATGCAGTAGAGCACAGTAGAGCGTAGAAACCCACCGAAAATCAGTGTGTACCAGGAAAGTCATATCTATCCAGACCTAACCCAAACTAACCTAACGTACCCAAATATAGCCAAACTCAAAATAACGGCCCGAGAACGCTATTATTATCCCCAGAGTCGAGGAGAGTATAGCATAGCAACGTGGGGCGTAAGAATCTACCGAATATCCGTGTTCCACACAAAAACGAAGGCTATCATATTCTAACATGTCTAAGGGTAATAGAACCAAACGCACCCTAACTAAGCCTACATAGCCGAGTCCACTATTTCTGGCACCCCCGTCGCCAAGCAGAACATATTAGAGGAGAGTAAAGCGCAGTAGCCCATAGAATGACAGAAAAGAATGGTTTAGCCGAAAAGTCTAAGCTATCCAAACCTAACCCAGACTAACCTAACATAACCAAGCGTAACCTAACTCAACCTTACTTCCCGAGACCACTATTGAAAGCCTCCCTAGAGCCACGCAGAATATGCTAGAACACAGCAGAGCACTGTAGTCCACCGCACTGCAGTGTACAGCACAAGAGTCGAATACATTCTAACCCAACATGTCCTAACCTAACCTAATCGAACGTAGCCTAACTAAACAGAACGTGCCGCAACCTCTAAAGTATAGTAGATCAGCATTGTGCGCATGAATCAACCGATTGGCAGTGTACAGCACTAGAGCCTTAGCTACCTTGTACGAATGTAACTAAACGTAACATGGTCAAACGCAGCTTATCACAGGCCGACGTGCCGAGGCCAATACTGCTGGTCTCCCAATAGCCAAGCAGAATATACTAGAGCACAGCAGAGTGCAGAAATCCGCCCAATAGCAGTGTATAGCACAAAAGTCACAGCCATCCAAGCCAAACTTAACCTAACCTAAACTAACCGAACGTAACATAACCAACACAAGCGTGCCACGATCGCTATTGCTGACCTCTCCAGAGACAAACAGATGCTAGTAGAGCAATGCAGGGCGCCGATGTCGACCGAATAGGAGTGTATAACACAAAAGACAGAGGTGTCCTAACCAAACATATCCTAGCCCAGCCAAGCCAAACGTAACATATCTCAACCAAGCATGCCAGGAACATTTTCGCTGGCCTCCGCAGGGACAAGCAGAGCATATAAGAGCGCAGCAGAGCGCAGAAAACCACCGCATGGCAGTGCATACACGAAAGTCCAAGCTATCCCATCCTAACCTAACCAAACGAAATATAGCTTAACCTAACGTGCCGCGATCGCTATTCCTGGAATCCCCGGAGACAAGCAAAGCTTATCATAGCGCAGTGGAGCGCTGAAATCAACAGAACAGTAGTGTATAGCACAAAAGTCAAAGCTATCCTCTCCTCACCTCACCAAACGTAAGATATCCAAACGTAACGTATCCCAACGGGGGTGCCACGACCGCTATTTCTGGCCTCACGGGAGACACGTAGAGTACAGCAGAGCAATGTAGGGCGCTGAAATCTGCAGAATAGCAGCGTATAGCGCAATAGTTAAAGCAATAACGACCAAACTTAACCAAGCCTTGCTTAACCAAACGCAACGAAACTCAACCTAACCTGCCGGGACCACTAAACTCGGCGTCCCCAGACACAGGCAGAGTGCGATAACGCACAGTAGAGCACACATATCCACAGAACAGCATTGTGTAGCACAGAAGTTGAAGCTACCCAAGCGTAAGCCAAACAAACATGGCCTAACCAAACATTGCCTAACTCAACATAACTTTCCGCGACCACGATTTCCGGACTCCACACGGCAAAGCGGTATATAGTAGAGCGCACTACAGTCTAGAAATACGCCGAATATCAGTGTGTAGCACGAAAGTCAAATCAATCCGAACCTAACCCAGACCAACATAACGTACCCAAACGTATCCTACCCAGAATAACGTGCCGAGACCACTATTACTGGCCTACCCTATAGTGGAGCAACGTAGGGCGTAGAAATCCAACGCATAGGCGTGTGTATCACAAAATTAAAAGCTATCAAATCCAAACCTATTCAAACGTAATATAATCAAACGCATTCTAAATTAACGTAACGAGCCAAGGCCAATATTGCTGTCCTTCACAGGACAAAGCAGAACATATTAAATCACAGTAGAGCGCAGATGTCCACCGGATAACAGTGTACAGCACAAAATTCAAAGAAACCCTAACTTAACCTGGCCCATCCTAACCAAACCGAACGTAGACTAACTAAACCTACCGAGACAGGTGCACTATTGCTGGCCTCCATATCTCCAAGCAGAACGTATTAGAGGAGCATTGAACGCAGAAGTCCATAGAATGGCAATGCATGGCAGAATAGTCAAAGCAATCCTACCCCATCCCAGACTAACCAAACCTAACCAAGAGTAACACATATAAACCTAGCGTGCCGAGACCACAGTTGCTGGCCACCCCAGAGCCACGCGGAGCATATTAGAGCACTGCAGAGCAGAGAGATAGACGGCACTGCAGTGTATAGCACAAAAGTCAAAGACATGCTGACCAAACCTAATCTAACCTTACCGAACCAAACGTAACATAACACAAACTAGCGCGCCGCGACCACCATTGCTGTCCTCCGCAGGGAAAAGCGGAACACATTAGTTTAGAGTAGAACGCGGAAATCCATGGAATGGCAGTGTATATCCGGGAAGTCATAGCTACCGGAACCTAACCCAAGCCTACAGAACACAACAAAGCACAGCCTAGCTCAACCTAGCCTGCCGAGAACGATATTGCTGCTCTCCCGGTGCCAAGCAGTACATACTAGAGCACAGTACAGCGCAGAAATACAGCTAATAGCAGTGTACTGCACAAAAGTTAAAGCTATCGTGACCAAACCTTTCCTTGCCCAACGTTGTCGAACGTAACCTGACTCACAGTAACGTGCCGGGACCACTCTTGCTCGGCCTGCCAGGGACAAGCTGAAAATATTAGAGCACCGTGGGCCGCAGGAGTCTCCCTAATAGCGGTCTATGGCACTAAAGTCCAAGCTATCCTCTCCTAACCTAACCAATCATAACATAACCAAACGTAACATAGCTCAACCTATCGCGCCGCAACCACTACTGCTGGCCGTTTCAGCATCAAGCAGAACATAATAGGCGAGAGTGTAGCGCAGAAATCCATGGAATCGCAGTGTATATCAGAAAAGTCAAAGGTACACGAGCCTAACACAGACAAACAGAGCATAACCAAACATAGCCTAACTTTAATTAACGTGCCGATACCGACACTGCTGCAATTCCCAGAGCGAAGCAGGACATACTAGAGTAGAGCAGCGCGCAGAAGATCCGTCGAATAGAACTATACAGCACATAATATAAAGCTATCCTAGCCAAACTAATTCCAACACAACCTAATCGAACCTGACCTGACTCACACTATCGTACGGAGACCGCCATTGCTGCCCTCCCAAGCATGACATACTGCGGCACAGT
>NW_016914910.1:41006-57175 GCF_001483705.2 Eufriesea mexicana
CACAACTGCTGACCTCCGCTCCGCCAAGCAGGGAATAATAGAGGAGAGTAGATCGCAGAGGTCCATAGAATGCAGTTTAAAGCACTATAGCCAATGCTATCCTAACATAACCCAAACAAATCTAACCAAGTCAAGCGTAACAAAGCAGAGTCTATCGCGCCGCGGCCACTATTTCAAGCACTCCCAGATCAACGCAGGTAGTATAAGATCGCAGCAGAGCGCAAAGGTCCACCGAATAGCAGTGTATAGCACGAAATTCAAGGCTATCCTCCCATAACCTAATAAAACGTGACATAGCCAACGTAGATTAGCTCAACCGAACGTGCCGAGACGTCTATTGATGGCCTCCCAACGCAAGCAGAGCACATTAGAGCACAGTAGAGGGCAGAAGTCCACCGAATAGCAGCGTGTAGCACAAAAGTCATAGCTACCCTAACCTAACCTAACCAAGCGTAACAAAAGCGGACGTGACATAACCCAAACTGACGTGTCACGAACGGCATTGCTGGCCTCACGAGAGCTAGGCAGAGCGTGGCAGAGCAATGTAGAACGCTGAATGAGCCCGAATAGCAGCCTATAGCACAAAAGTGTTGGATACCATAACCAAGCCTAGCCAAACCGAACCTAACCTCACGCAACATAACTCAACCTAACGTGCCGAGAGCATTGTTCCTGGCATCCACAGAGAAAAGCAGAGTGTGATACCGCACAAAAGATCGCAGAAGACCATGAAATAACAGTGCGTACCACAATATTCAAAGCTAACCTAACCTATCACAACGTGTCCTGGCCATACCAAGCGTAATTTAACACAACCTAACGCGTGGCGACCACTACTGCTGGCCTCCTGAGACGCGAGCGGGGTATAGTAGAGCAATGTAGAGCAGAGAATTCCACAGAAAAGCAGCATGTAGCACAAGAGACATAGGTACACAATCCTAACCTAGCAAATCGTAATACAACCGAACGTAACCAAACTCAACTGAACGTGCCGACACCGCAATTGCTGCCCCACCCCCCTGATCCAAGCAGGACCTGCTAGAGGAGAGTAAATCGCAGAAATCCATAGAATCGCAGTGTACAGCAGAGAAGTCGAAGATACAGGGACCTAACACAAACTAACATATCCTAACCTGACATAGCAGGCTCACCATAACGTGCCGCTGCCACTATTGCAGGCCTCCACAGGGCCAAGCATATTAGAGTGAAACAGAGTAGAGGTCAGGAATCCACCCGATAACAGTGAATAGCACAAAAGACATAACTATCCGCTCCTAACCTGACAAAACGCTACGTATCCAAACGTATCGTTCCACAACCTGGGGTGCGACGACCACCATTTCTGGCCTCACGGAAGCCAAGCAGATCACAGCAGAGCAATCTAGGACGCTGAAATGTTCAGAATAGCAGTGTAAAGTACAAAAGTTAAAGATATACCAACTAAACCTAACCAAACCTAGCCGGACCGAACGCAACATTACTCAACATAACTTGCCGCGACCACTATTCCTGGCGCCCCCAGACGCAAGCAGATTGTTGTATCGCACCATACTGCGCAGAGGTCCAAAGAATCGCCGTGTATGGCAGAAAAATCAAAGCAATCCAAACATCACCCATGCTAACATAAAATATCTAAACGTAACATAACCCAGCCTAGCACGCCGCAGTCACTATTTCTGGCCTCCCCAGATCCAATCAGAGCATATAGGAGCACATCCGGCCGGAGAAATCCACCGAAATGCAGAATGTATCGCAAAAGTCAAATGTACCCCAACCTAACCTAACCAACCATTACAAACCAAACGTAATCAAACTCAACATAACGTGCCACCTCCACCATTGCTGGCCTCCCCATGTTCCAGCAGATTGGAGTAGAGCACATTGGAACGTGGGAATCCACCGTATAACTGTGTCTAGCACGAAAGCCAAAGCAACCCATGCCAAACGTAAGCTAAGTTAACCTAACCAAACGTAACATAACTAAACCTAACGTACCACGAGCACTATTGCTATCATCCCGGAAGCCGAGCAGGGAATAGTGGAGCAACGTAGGGGGCAGAAATCCAATGATTAGCAGTGTATAGCACAAAAGTCATAGCTATCCTGCACTCACGCATCAAAACGTAATACAGCAAACGCAACGTAACTTAACCCAAAGTACTGAGAACACTATGTCCGGCATTCCGAGACCCAAATCGAATACTCTGGAGCACAGTATAGCGCAGGAGGCCACCAAATAGCAGTGTATAGCACAAAAGTCAAAGATATCCTAACCTAACCTAAGCAAACGTAGAACAGCTAAGCCTAACGAGCTGAGAATTCTATTGCTGGCCTACACACAGACAAGCAGAACATACTAGAGGAAAGTAGATCACAGAAATCAGCGAATAGCAGTTTATAAGGCAAAGGTCGGTGCCATCCTGACCATACTTATCCTAACCAAGCCTAACCAAAAGTAAGCTAACTCATACAAACGCGCGGCAACCAATACTGCTGGCCTTCCGAGAGTCGAACAGAGTATAGTAGAGGAACGTACAACACAGAAATCCAACGAATATCCGTGTATAGCACAGAAGTCAATGTTATTCAGTGCTAACCTAACCAACCTTATCATAACCATACGTAACCTAACTCAACCTAGCGTGCATAGACCACTATTGCTGACCTCCTCGGATTCGGGCAGATTATAGTAGAGTACAGCAGCGCGTGGAATTAAAACGAATATGAGTGTACAATACGAAAGACGAACGTATCCTAACCTAACCCAAATACTCACAACATAACAAAACGTAGCCTAACTGAACCTAGCGTGCCGACCACTATTTCTAGCCGCCCCAGAGCCAAGCAGAATGCACTAGAGCAAAGTAGAGCGCACAAATCCGCCGCATCGCAGTTTATTGCACAAAAGACAAAGGCATCCTACCCTAACCTTACCAAACTCCTCATAACCAAACGTAACCTAATGTGCCCAGGCCACTAATGCTGACCACCCAATCGCAAAGCAGTGCATATTAGAGGAGAGGAGAGCGCAGAAGTCCGTAGGATGTCGGTGCATAGCACAAAAGTCAAAGATATCCGAAACGAACCCAAAGAAGCCTTACCTAACCAAACGTAACTTAACCCAACCTAACGCGCCGCAGCCGCAACTACTGGCTTCTCGAGAGCAAAGAGGACAATATTTGATCACAGTGGAGCGCAAAAATCCACCAAGTAGCAGCGTAATGCATAAAAGTAAAAGCTGTCCCAATCATGCATAACCAAACCAAGCCTAACCAAGTGTAACATGACTCAACCCAACGTGCCTCGACCACCATGCATTGCGTCCCCAGAAGCAAGCAGAGCGTGATAGCGCACAATGGAGCGCTGGAGTCCACCGAATAGCTGTCTACAGCACAATAGTCAACACTATCCAGTCCTAATCTAGCCAAACGTAATATAAGCAAACATAACGTAACTTTACATAACGTGCCGAGACCAGAGTTGCTTGCCTCCTCAGAGTCAAGCAGAATATACAGGATCGCAGAAGAGCGCAGAAAGCGACCAAGTAGCAGTGTATAGCACAAAAGTCAAAGCTATGCCATCCTAGCCTAACAAAATGTAACCTAATCAAACGCTGCTTAACACAAACTAACGTGCCGAGAACACCATTTCTGTCCTCCCCTGGCCCAAGCAGGGAGCATTAGAGCACTGTAGAGAGCAGAAATCCACCGTATAGCGGTGTGTGGCACAAAAGTCAATGCCATCCTAACGAAACTTAACCTAACCAAACCTAACCACACGAAACATAACTCAGCCAAACGAGCCACGGCCGCTACAGCCGGCCACCCCAGGGACAAGCAGATGCTAGTAGAGCAAAGCAAGATGTGGATATCGACCCAATAGCAGTGCAAAGCACAAAGGCAGAGCCATACCAACCAAACATAACCGAACCATATCTAACCAAACTTAACCTAACTAAACCTATCGCGCCAAAATCACTGTTGCTGTTCTTCCCAGAGACAGGCATATATGATTATGTCACAGTAAAGCTCAGAGATCGACCGCATAGCAGTGTGTAGCACAAAAGTCGAAGATACCATAACTTAACTAGGCCTAACCTAACATAGCGAGGCGTAGAGTAACTGAACCAAACGTGCCGAGACCTCCTTTGCTGACATCCTCAGAGCAAAGCAGAACATATTTGAGGAGAGTAGGGCGCAGAAATGTATAGAATCGCAGTGTAAAGCAGCAAAGACAAAGATATCCAAACCTAACCCAAACTAACATAAACTAACCTATAGTAGCCAAACCCAACGTAACTTGCCGCGGACACTGTTGCTGGCCTCCCGCGGGACTAGCAGAGTATAGTTGTGCAACTTAGAGCGCAGAAATCCACAAAAAGCGGTGTACTGCACAAAAGGCAAATCTATCCTATCCTAACATTTCCAAACGTAATATAACAAAACGCAACCTAACCTAACATAACTTCCAGAGACCACCATCCCTGGCCTCCCCAGAGCCAAGCAGAACATACTGAAGCCGAGTAGAGAGCAGAAGGCCACCAAATAGCAGCGTATATCGAAGAAGTCAAAGAAATCCTAACATAAACCTACCTAACCTAACCTAAACAGGCTTAGATTAACTAAGCCTATCGTGACGAGGACTTTATTGCTGGCCACCCCAGAGCCAAGCAGAACATATTAGAGAATAGTAGGGCCCAGATATCTACGAATAGCAGTGTATAACACAAAAGGCAATGGCATTCTAGCCAAACGTAACCTAACCTTATCTAACCCATCGTAACATATTTCAACCTATCGTTCCACGACCGATATTGCTGGTCTCTCCAGTGTCGAGCAGAGCATAGTAGAGAAACGAAGAGCGCAGAAAACCGCCGAATAGCAGTGTGCAGCACAAAAGACGAAGATATCCTTTCCTAACCTAACCATACGTAACATAACGGAACGTAACCTAACACAACCTTACGTGCCAAGACACTACTGCTGGTCTCTACGTCCCCGAGCAGAAGATATAGGAGGAGAGGACAGAACAGAAGTCAATAGAATGACAGTGTATAGCAGAAATGTCAAGCATATCCACACATAACGCATGCTATAACCTGACCAAGCGTAACATAGCTGGACCTAATGCGCCTACCCCACTATTGCAGAGCTCCCCAGAGCAAGGTAGAACATACTAGAAAACAGTAGAGCGCAGGAATTCACCGAATAGCATTTTATAGCGCAAAAGTCAAAGCAACGCTATCCTAACCTAACCAATCGTAACATAAGCAAGCGTAACATGACACAAAGTATCATGCCGCGACCACTACTGCTGAACACCGAAGATTCGAGCAGAGTATAGTAGAGCACAGTGGCGCGCAGAATTGCACAGAATAACGGTTTATAACATGAAAGTCAAAGCTATCCAAACTTTGCCCAAACAAACGTAACGTAACCGAACGTAACGTGACACAACCGGTGGTGATACGACAACTATTTCTGGCCTCACGAGAGCCAAGCAGAGTATAGCAGAGCAAAGTAGGACGCTGAAATCTACCGAGCGGCAGTGTGCAGCACAAGAGTCAAATCAATCCCTAAAAAACCTGACCAAACCTAGCATAAACTATCTGAACATGACTCAACCTAACGTGCCGCGACCACCATTCCTGGCGTCCCCAGACACAAGCAGATTGTGATAACGCACACTAGTATGCAGAGGTCCATAGGATGGCAGTGTGTAGGACAAAAGGCAAAGCTACCTTAATCTAACGCAGCGTAACCTAACCTAACGTAACGTATTATATCTCAACCTGTCGTGCCGCCACCACCATGCCTGGACACCCGTGAGTCGGGCAGAGTATAGTAGAGCAATGTAGGTAGCAGAAGTCCACCGAATAGCAGAGTACAGCACAGAAGTTTAAGCGAAGTTTTCCTAACCGTACGAAACGTACCATAATCGGACACATCCTCACTCAGACTAACGTGCCGAGATCACTGCTGCTGCCCTCCTCAGAGCCAAGCAGAACAGATTGGAGGAGAGTAGAGCGCAGATGTCCATAGAATTGGAGTGCATAGCACTATAATCGAAGCTACGCTATCCTAACACAGCCCGACCTAACAAATCTGGACGTAGCTTAGCTCAACCTAGGGCGCCGAGGTCACTATTGCATGCCTCCCCATCGCCAAGTAGGGCATATTAGAGTTGAGTAGAGCGCAGAGGTCCTTAGAATGGCCGCGAATAGCACGAATGTCAAACATATCCAAAACAGGCCCAAATAAACCTATCCTAACCAAACGTAACCTAACACAACCTGGCGCGCCGTGGCTACCATTTAAAGCATTCCCAGGCCAAAGCAGAGAGTATTAGATCGCAGTCGAGCTCAGAAATACGCCCAATGGCAGTGCATAGCACAAAAGTCAAAGCTATGCATTCCTGACATAACCTGGTGTAACCCAACCGAACGCAGCCTGTCTCAACCTAACGTGACGAGGCCGCCACTACCGGCCTCCACAGGGCCAATCAGAGCATATTAGAAAACAGTAGAGAGCAGAAGTCCTCCGAATAGCCGTGTATAGCACAAAAGTCAAAGGTATCCTATCGTAACCTAGTCAAACGTTACATAACCAAACGCAACCTTACACAGACTAACGTGCCGAGGCAAAAACTAAGGGCTTACACAGAGCCAAGTAGAATATACTACAGCACAGTAGAGCGCAGAAGTCCATAGTACATCCGTGTAGAGCACGTATGTTAAGGCCATCCTGACCAATCCCAACCAAATCTATCCTATACAAACGTAACCAATCCCAAGCTAACGCGCCGCGACTTGTATTCCTGGACCCCGCAGAACCGAGCAGAGCATTATAGAGGAGACTATAGCGCAGAAATCTGTGGAAACGCAGTGTATAGCAGAAAAGTCGAAGCTACCTAAACGTAACAGGGGCAAACATAACCCAACCAAACGTATACCCTCTAAACCTATCGCGCCGAGACCACTATTACTGGCTTCCCCAGGGCCGAGCATGAGATACTAGAGCACAGTAGATCGCAGAAATTCAACGAATAGCAGTGTATAGCACAAAAGTCAAAGCTATCCAAACCTAACACAAACTACCGTAGCCCAACCAAACGTAGCCTAACTATAGCTAGCGTGCAGAGACCACTATTACTGGTCTCCCCAGAGTCGCGCAGAGTGCAGTAGAGTAATGTACAGCGCAGATATACTCCAAATAGCAGTGTGCAGCACAAAGTCAAAGCAGCCCTAACATACCTTAACCACTCGTGCCTTTACCAAACGCAGCCTAACAAAGCCTATCGTGCCTTGACCTATATTGCTGGCCTCCACAGAGTCGAGCAGAGTATTGTACAGTAGACTAGGGCGCAGAAAGCCACCAAATATTAACGTATAGCACAGAAGTCAATGATATCCTGACATAAACGGGCCTAACCTATCTTAACCAAGCGTAGAATGACTTAACCAAACGTGCCGAGACTACAATTACTGGTCCGCCAAGGGACGAGCAGAATGCTGTAGAGCACAGAGGTCTGCAGCTATCCGCCGCATTGGAGTGTAAAGCAGAAGAGTAGAAGATATCCCAACCAAACGTGGCATAACCCAACTAATCCTAACGTAACCAATCCAAATCTAACTTGCCTGTCCCACTATTGCTGGTCACTACATCGCCAAGCAGTACATATCAGAGGAGAGTAGAATGCAGAAGTACATATGATTACAGTGTATGTTGCGAAAGAGGAACATATACCAACCAAACCCAATCTAACCTAACCTAAGTAAACTTAAGCTAACCGAGATTAACGCGCCGCGGCCAATATTTCTGTTATGCCCACAGCAAAGCAGGGTACAATAGATCGCAGTGGAGCGCAGAAATCCACCGAATTGCAGGGTACAGCGCAAAAGACAAAGATATCCCGTCTAATCTTAACCTATCCGTACGTGACAGAGGGAAACAACTCAATCAAACGTGCCACGACCGCCATTGCTGGCCTCCACAGATTCAAACAGAAGCTAGTAGAGCAATGCAGTGCACAGATATAGTCCGAGCAGTAATGTACAACACAAAAGACAAGCCTACCCTAACCAAACGTATCCTTACCTAGCAAAGCCAACCGTAACCTATATCAACCCAGCGTGCCGAGACCACGCTTGCTGGCCTCCCCGGAGCGAAGCAGAGCATACTAGAAGAGAGTAGAGCGCAGTAGTCCACGGAACTGCAGTGTGTAGCACAAAGGTCAAAGATATCCTAACCTAACCTCTCCTAACCTAGCCAAGCCAAGCGTAACATAGCTAAAAGTAATGTGGTGAGAATAAAATTGCTGGCCTCCCCAGAAACAAGATGGGCACATTAGAGCCATGTAGAGCGTAGAATGCCTCCGAATATCGGTGTATAGCACAAACGTTAAAGCTACCCAGTCCTAACTTAACCAACCTTAAGGTATGCAGGCATAACATAGCACAAGCTGACGTGCCACGAAAGCCATTGCTGCCCTCACGAAAGCTAAGCAGGGTAGAGCAGAGCAAAGTAGATCTCTGACGTCGCCCGAATAGCAGTGTATAGCAAAAAAGTAAGAAATAACCTAACCTAATCTGACCCGACCAAAACTCGTCAAACGTAGCCAAGCCACGCCTAACGTGCCTGGCCCACAACTGCCGGCCTCCCCACCCCCAAGCAGGACATATTATTGGAGGGTAGAGCGCAAATGTCCATAGAATGGCAGTGTATAGCATAAAAGTCAGAGGCATCCTAACTAAACCTAACATAACCTGGCCTAACCAAACGTGACATATCTCAGCCGAAATTGCCACCACCGCTATTGCTGGCCTCCACAGATTCAAGCTGACGCTATTAGGGTAATGCAGTGAGCAGGTATCTGCCGAAGGGCAGTGTACAGTGCAAAAGACAAAGTTACCCTAACCAAACATGTCCCAACCAGGACAAACCAACCGTAAACTAACTCAGCTTAGCGTGCCGAGGCCACCATTGCTGGCCAACCGACACACGAGCAGTGGCTAGTAGAGCAAGGCAGAGCGCAGGTATCGACCGAATGACAGTGTATAGCACAGAAGTCACTGCTACATTTACCAAACCTAACCTAAGCTAGCCAGGCCAAACGTAACATATCTCAAACAAACGCGCCGAGACCACTATTGCTGTCCTTCCCAGAGCCAAACAGAACATATTAGGCCACAGTGGAGCGCAGAAATCGACAGTATAGCAGCGTATGGCACGGAAGTCGAAGCTGCCCCGTCCTAACCAGGCCAAACTTAACGCAAACGAACGTAACATAAGTCTCCCTAACGTGTCGAGACCACTATTGCTGGCCTCCGCAGAGCCAAGCAGTATACACTAGAGCACAGCTGGGCGCAGAAGGCCACCAGATAGCAGAGTATAGCAAAAAAATCTATGACACCCGTACCTAACCTGATCAATCCTAGCCAAACGAACGTAGAATAACTACACCTAAGGATACGAGACCTACATCTCTTGCCTCCTCAAAGCCCTGCAGAACATATTATACCACAGTAGAGTGCAGAGATCCACCGAATGACAATGTGCGACACAAAAGTCAAAGCCATCCCAATGAAACCTAACCTAACCTAACCTATCCGAACGTAACCAAACTCACCAAATCTGGTTGATTTATGTTATCTTTGGCCGTGTTACGCTTGGTTATGTGAGGCCCAGATAGCTTTGACTTTTCTGCTGTGCACTGCTATTCGGTGGAATTCTGCGCCCTATAGTGACCTAGTTTTCCCTGCTTTGCTCTGGGAATTCCAGAAAGGGTGGGCGTGGCGCCTTAGGGTGTCATAGGTTACGTTTCGTTAGGTTAGGTTTGTTTGGGTTAGGTTGAGATACCTTTGCCTTTCGTGATATGCAATGACATTCTATGGACGTCAGCGCTCTGTTCTCCTCTAATATGCCCTGGTTGGCGACGGGGCGGCCAGCAACAGTTCTCCCGGCACGTTAGGTCGTGGTGGGATACGTTTGGTTAAGTTGCGTTAGCTTGGTAATGTTTGAATGACTTCGACTTTTCTGCTGGACACAGCGATTCAAGGGATTTATGCGCCCGACACGCATCTATTATGCTCTGCTTGGGTCTGTGGAGCCCAGCAATACTTGTGACGACATGTTCGGTTTAGTTGGATTACGTTTGGTTTCGTTAGGTGACACTGGGTTAGGTTGGGATAGCTCTGACAGATGTGCTGATCACTGATATTATATGGACTTATGTGCCCAACTGCGCTCTATCATGTTCTGCACGTCTCTAGGGAAGCCAGCAGTAGTGTTCGCGGCACGATAGACTGAGATATATTACGTTTGGTTATGTTAGGTTACGATGCGTTACGTTTGGTTATCTTTGACTTTTGTGCTGCTCACTCCTTCCATATGGACTTCTGCGCCATTCTGAGCGCTGTTACACTCTTTTTGTCCCTGTGGACCGCAGGAATAGTGCTCTCGGCAAGTTAGGCTTTGTCAGGCTGCGTTTGATTAGACTACGCTTCGTTAGGTGAGGATAGAATAGCTTTGACCTTAGTGCTACACACTGCTATGCGGTGGATATCCGCGCTCTACTGTTATCTAATATCCCCCGCTTTAATCTGGTAATGCTTGAAATAGCGGCCGCGGCGCTTTGGTTTGAGACAGGTTACTTGTGGTTAGGTTAGGTACGATTGGGTTTGGATAGAATATCTTTGACTTTAGTGCTATACACAGCCATTCTATGGAACACTGCGCTCTAATACCCTCTAATATGCCCGGCTTGGCTGTGGGGAGGTCAGAAATTGTGTGCTAGGCACGTTAGGTTGAGATATGTTACGTCTTATATGAATATGTTTTGTCAGATTAGGTTAGCATTTCCCTTACTTTTTTGCTGCACACTGCTATCCGGGCGATTTCATCGTTCCACGTTGCTCTGCTATACTCTGCTTAGCCCTCGCGATGCCAGCAATATCTTTCGTGGCACGACAGCCCGGGTTACGTTACGTCTGCTTATGTTACGTTTGGTTAAGTTACGGTGGGGTAGCTTTGACCGTTGTGCTGTAAACTGCTTTTCTGTGGATTTCTGCGCCTACTGTGCTCAAATATGCACTGCTTGGCGCTGCGCAGGCCGGCAATGATGCTCTCCGCGCGTTAGGTTGAGTTATGTTACGTTTGGTTAGGTTACGTTTGGTTAGGGTAGGAGAGGATGACTTCGACGTTAGTGCTATACACTGCCATTTTGCGGCTTTCTGTGCTCTACTGTGCTCTAATATATTCTTCTTGTAAATGGTGCGGTCAGCAATATTATTCGTGTCACGACTGGTTTTGACAGGTTCCGTTCGCTTTGGTTAAGTTAGGGTACGTTTGGTCAAGGTGGCTTTGACTTTTGTGCTATACACTGCTATGCTGTGCATTCCTAAGCTCCAGTATATTCAGCTTGGCTTTGGGGAGGCCAGCTGTTGTGGTCAAGGCAAGATAGGTTGAGTTAGGTTACGTTCGGTTACTTTACAGTTGGTTATGTTAGAAGAGGAAAACTTTCACGTTACCTCCATAGTCTGATATCAGGCGGATTCCTGCTCCCTACAGTGCTCTAATATTTTCAGCTTGGCTCTGGCAAGGCCAGCAATAGCGGCCTCGGCAGGTTAGGTTAAGTTACGTTACGTTCGTTTATGTTAGGTTTGGATAGGTTAGGAGAGGATATCTTTGACTTTAGTGCTATAGTCTGCTATTAGGTGGATTCCTGCAACTTACACTGCTTTTATATTTCCAGCTCGGCACCGGGAGGCCAGCGGTGGTCTCGGCAGGTTATGCTGGGTAAGGTTACGTTCGGTTAAGTTGGGTTATGCTAAGCTTGGTAAGTATAGCTTCAACTTTTGTGCCGTATGCTGCTTTTCGGTTGATATCTGCGATCTACTGAGCTCTAGTATTTCCTGCTTGGCTCTGGGGAAGGCAGCAGTAGCTGTAACGGCACATCAGGTTGAGATAACCTATGTTCGGTTATGCTCTGTTGGTTTGGGTTTGGTACGGGCAGCTTTGACTTTTCTGATTTACACTTCGATTCTATGCGTTTCTGCGCCCTTCTCTCCACCAATGTACTCTGCTTGGCTCTGGTGAGGCCAGGTGTAGCGGTCGCGTCACGATAGGTTGTGTCCGGCTACGTTTGGTTACGTTACGATTGGCTAGGTTAGGAGAGGATAGCATTGACATTAGTGCTATGGCCAGATATTAGGTGGATTTCTGTGCCATACTGTGCTCTAACATTTTCAGCTTGGCACCGACAAGACCAGCAATAGCTACCTCGAGGCGTTACGTTCAGTCAGGTTACGTTCGGTTAGATAGGGTTTGGTTAACTTTGGTTAGCATAGTTTTAACTTTTGTGCTGTACACTTCTATTCGGTGGACTGCAGCGCTACACTGGGCTCTAGTATGTTCAGTTTGGCTCTGAGGAGGGCAGCAATAGCGGGACGGGCTCGTTAGATTTAGTTGGGCAACGTTTGGATATGCCACGTTTGTTAGGGTTAAGTTTGGGTAGCATTGACTTCTCTGATATACGGTGCGATCTTATGGATTTCTGCGCTCTACTCTCCGCTAATGTGTCCTACTTGTCTCTGGGGAGCCCAGCAGTTGTGTTTGCGGCACGATGGGCTGTGTTAGGTTACGTTTGCTTATGTCACGTTTGGTTATGTTAGGAGAAGGTAGCTTCGACTTTAGTGCTATGGCCTGTTAAAGCTCGGATTTCTGCGACCTACAATGCTGTAATATTTTTAGCTTGGCTCTGCGAAGGCCAGCAATAGTAGTCTCGGCACGTTATGTTTAGCTATGTTACGTCCGTTTAGGTTGGGTTGGTCTAAATGTGGTTAGTGCTGCTATAACTTTTGTGCTTCACACTGCATTTCCGTGCGTCCCTGCAGCTTACTGTTCTCTAGTATGCCCAGCAGAGCACTGGGGAGGACAGCAATTGTGGTCTAGGCACGTTATATTGAGTCAGGTTGCTTTCGGAAATATTCTGTTGGCCTGCGTTAGGTTCGTGTACCTATGACATCTGTGATATACACTTCGATTCTATGGATTTCTGCGCTCCACTCTTCACTCATGTGTTCTGCTTAGCTCTGGGAAGGTCAGTAATAGTGGTCTCGGCACGTTATGTTGAGACAGGTTACGTTCGGATAGGTAGCGTTAGACTAAGTTAGGTTAAGGTAGCTTTAACCTTTGTGCTTTACACAGCTACTCGGCGAACTTCTGGGCCCTACTGAGCTCTAGTATGTCCTGCTTGTCTCTCGGTATGGTAGCCATGGTATTCTCAGCACCTTAGGTTGAGTTAGGCTTTATTTGGTTACGAGTTAGTGCTGCTATAACTTTTGTGCTTCACACTGCATTTCCGTGCGTCCCTGCAGCTTACTGTTCTCTAGTATGCCCAGCAGAGCACTGGGGAGGACAGCAATTGTGGTCTAGGCACGTTATATTGAGTCAGGTTGCTTTCGGAAATATTCTGTTGGCCTGCGTTAGGTTCGTGTACCTTTGACATCTGTGATATACACTTCGATTCTATGGATTTCTGCGTTCCACTCTTCACTCATGTGTTCTGCTTAGCTCTGGGAAGGTCAGTAATAGTGGTCTCGGCACGTTATGTTGAGACAGGTTACGTTCGGATAGGTAGCGTTAGACTAAGTTAGGTTAAGGTAGCTTTAACCTTTGTGCTTTACACAGCTACTCGGCGAACTTCTGGGCCCTACTGAGCTCTAGTATGTCCTGCTTGTCTCTCGGTATGGTAGCCATGGTATTCTCAGCACCTTAGGTTGAGTTAGGCTTTATTTGGTTACGTTCTGGTGGCTCCGGTTAGGTTTCGGGTATCTTTGACTTTTCCGATATACTCTGCGATTCTATCGATTTCTGCGCTTTTCCCTCCACTAATGCGTTCTGCTTGGTGGGGAAGCCGGTAGTAGTGGCCGCGGAAAGTTAGGTTCAGTTATGTTAGGATTAGATACGTTAGGAGGAGATAGCTTCGACCTCAGTGCAATTGTCCGCTATTAGATGGATACCTGCGAGCTACATTGTTTTAATATTTTCAGCTTCTCCCTGGGAAGGACAGCAATAGTGATCTCGGCACGTTATGCTGAGTCAGGTCACGTCCGGTTACGTGGCGTTAGGCTATGTTTGGTAAGGGTAGCTATGAGTTTTGTGCTGTACACTTCTATTCGATTGATTCCTGCACTCTACTGTGCTCTTGTATGTCCTGTTTGGCTGTGGGTATGGTAGCTAAGGTATTCTCGGCACCTTAGTTTGAGATAGGCTGTATTTGGTCAAGTGCTGATGGCTTCGGTAAGGTTTAGCGTAGCTTCGACTTTTCTGATATACACTGCGATACTATGGTCTTCTGCATTCTACTCGCCACTAATGGGCCCTGCATGCCTCTGTGGAGGCCTGCAGTAGTGATCGCGGCACACTGGGATGAGTCAGGTTACGTTCAGTTATGTTACGGTTGGTTAGGTTCGGAGAGGACAGCTTTGACCATAGTGCCATAGTCTCCTATTAGGTGGAACTCTGCGCCCTACAGTGCTCCAGTATTTGCAGCTTGACTCTGGGAGGGCCAGCAATACTGGTCGCGGCACGTTATGTTGTACCAGTTTGCGTTCGGTTAGTTTGGGTTAGGCTAAGTTTGGCTACGGTAGCTATAACTATTGCTCTTTGCAGTGCTATTCGGTAGGTTTCTGCGCCCTACTGTGCTCGAGTAAGCCCTGCTTCGCCCTGGGAGGGCAGCAATAATGGTCTCGGCGAGTTAGGTTGAGTTAAGGCGTGTTTGGCTATGTTCTGTTTGCTTGGGTTAGGCCAATGTAGCTTCCAATTTTCTGATATACACAGCGATTCTATGGATTTCTGCATTACTGTCTTCACTAGTGCGTTCCGCTTGGCTCTGGGAAGCCAGTAATAGCGGTCGCGGTGTGTCATTGTAAGTTAGCGTACGTTCGGATACGTTATGATTCCCTAGGTTAGGAAAGGATAGCTATACCTCTAGTGCTATAGTCGTATATTAGGTCGATTTCTGCGCCCTAGAGTGCTGTAATATATTCAGTTTGGTTCTGGAAATGCCAGCAATAGTGGTCTCGGCACCCTAAAATGCGCCACGTTGCGTTCGGTTAGTTTGGGTCGGGCTAAGTTTTGTCAGGATAGCTTTAACCTTTTTGCTTTAACCACTGCTACTCCGTGGATTTCTGCGCTCTACTGTACCCTAGTATGTCCTGCTTGGCCCAGGAGTGGGTCACAATAGCGGTCTCGGCTTGTTAGCTTGAGTCAGGCTATGTTTGACTATGTCGTGTTAGTATGGGTTGGGCTTGGGTAGCTTCGTCTTTTCTGGTATACACAGCGGTTCAATGAATTTTTGCCTTCTACTCTTCACTGGTGTGCCGCGCTTCGGACTCGGGAGGCCAGCAATAGTGGTCCTGGATCGTTTGTTTGAGATAGGTTACGTTCGGTTATGTTACGTATGGTTAGGTTTGGAGAGGGTATATTTGACTTCAGTGCTCTAAACCGATAGTAGGTGGATTTCAGCGCAATACCCTAATATGTAGTGCTCGGCTGTGGAAGGCCAATAATAGTGGCCTCGGCTCGTTATGTTGAGTCAGGTTTCGTTCGGTTAGGTTGGGTTAGGCTAAGCTTGATTAGGGTACCTTCAACTTTTGTGCTGTACGCCATTCTTCGGTGGATTTCTGCCCTCTACAGTGCTCTAGTGTGTCCGGCTTGGCTCTGTGTGAACTGCAGCAATTGCTTTCTCGGCTCGTTAGGTTGGGTTAGGCTATGTTTGGCTATGTTCAGTTGGTTTGCGTTAAGTCTCGGAAGCTTAGACTTTCCTGACATACACAGCGATTCTATGGATTTCTGCGTTCTACTATCCAGTAATGTGTTCTGCTTGGCTCTGTGGTGGCCAGAAATAGATGTGGCGGCACGTTAGGTTTATAAAGTTTACGTTCTGTAATGTTAAGGTTGGTTAGGTTAGGATGGTATAGCTTTGACTTGGGTACAGTATTCTGCTATTTGGTGGATATTTGCACTTTACAGTGCTGTAATGTTTTCAGCTTGGCCCTGGCAATTCCAGCAAGTGTGGTCTCGACACGTTATTGTGAGTAAAGGTACGTTCGGCTAAGATACGGTTGGTTAGGGTACGAGAGGATAGCTTTGATTTTAGTGCCATAA
>NW_016914910.1:58429-62560 GCF_001483705.2 Eufriesea mexicana
AATGTTATGTTAAGTTTGGTTAGGTTAGGAGGGTATAGCTTTGACTTTAGTACAGTATTCTGCTATTTGGTGGATATTTGCACATTACAGTGCTCTAATGTTTTCAGCTTTGCCCTGGAAATTCCAGCAAGTGTGGTCTTGGCACACTATGGTGAGTCAAGGTACGTTCGGTTAAGATACGGTTGGTTAGGTTACGAGAGGATAGCTTTGATTTTGGTGGTATAGCCTGCTATTAGTTGAATTTCTGCTGCCTACAGTGCTTCAATATTTTCAGCTTGGCTCAGGGATGGCCAGCAAAAGCTGTCTAAGCACGGGATGTTGTGTCAGGTTACGTTCGGTTGGGTTGCGTTAGGCTATGTTTTGACGGGACAGCATTAACTTTTGTACTGTACATTGCTATTCGATGGATTTCTGCGCTCTACATTGCCCTGGTATGTCCTGCTTGGCTCTGGTGAGTCCAGGAATAGCGGTCTCTGCACGGTCGGTTGAGTTATGTTACGTTTGGTTATGTTATGTTCGTTTCGCTTTGGTTCGGATATCATTGACTTTCTTGGCATACACTGTCGTAAGGAGAATTTCTGTGCTCTACTGCGGCCTACGATTATCTGCACGACCCTGGGGGGCCAGCAATAGTGATCGCTGCTCGCTAGGATGAGTTTGGTAACGCTTTTTTATGGTACGATTGGTTAAGTTAGGAGAGGATAACACAGACTTTTGTGCTGTACTCTGCTTTTCGCAGGTTCTCTACGCTCCAGCGTCTTCTGATATGTTCAGTTTGGCTCTGCGAAAAAAGCGATAGTGGTACCGGCTCCTTATGTCGTGTTAGCCTACGTTCCTTTGGGTTAGTTTAGGTTAGGCTAGATTAGGTTATCTTTTGTCATTTGTGCTTTGCAATTCAACGCCGCGAACTTCAGTGATCAGCTGTGCTCAAGTATATTCTGCTTAGCTCTGGAGAGGACAGCAATTGTGGAGTAGGTAGGTTTGGTGGATTCAGGTTACGCTTGGATATGCCATGTTTGGCTATGTTATGCAAGGACAGATTTGACTTTTGTGTTATACACTGCTGTTCGGTGAATTCCTGCGCTCTACTGATATCTTATATGCTCCGCTTTGCCCTGGGGAGGCCACAAACAGTGGCCGCTTCCCGTTATGTGGAGTTAAGTTGTGTTCTGTTAAGTTAGGTTCGTTTGGTTTAGGATAGGGTATCTACGTCTTTTGCGCTGTACACTGAAATGCGGTGGATTTGTGAGCTCTGCTGTGCTCTAGTATATTCTGCATGGCTCTGGGGTCCGTAGTAATAACGGTCTTGCCAATACAGCTTGAGATACGATACGTTACGTTTGGTTATTCTAGCTTTGGTTCGGTTTGGACAGCTTCGACCTTTCGGCTATACACTGCGATTATATGTTATTCTGCGCTCTACTGTCCTCTACTATGCTCTGCCTGGCTCTTCCGACACCAGAATACTGGCCGCGGCAGGTTACGTTTAGTTAAGTTGCGTTTGGTTGTGTTAGGCTATGCTGGAATAGATTAGGATAGCTCAGACCATTGTGCTCAACACTGCTTTCCTATGGGCCTTCGGGATCTACTGTGCTATATCATATTATGAATGTCTCTACGGATGCCAGGAACAGTGCTCTCGACATGATAGGTTGTGGCATATTGCGTTTGGTTAGGTTAGGTTTAGTTAGGTTTGGTCTGCATATCATTGACCTATGCGCTATATACTTCTATTCGATGGATTTCTGCGCTCGACATTGCCCTGCTATACTCTGCCCGACTCTGGGATCGCCAGCAATAGTGGTCGTGATGCGACAGGTTGAGATATGTTATGCTTGGTTGGGTCAGTTTTGGTCAGGTTTGGTTACAATGGATTTGACTTTTGTGTTATACACTGCTATTCGGCGTATTACTGCACTCTAATGTGCTCTAGTATGTTCTGCACGGCACTGGGGATGCCAAAAATAGTGGGCTCGGCACGGTAAGCTTTGTTAGTCTACGTTCGGTTTGGTTAGATTTGGTCGCGTTATGTTGTGTTGTATCTGACTTTTCCTCTATGCGCTGCTATTTGGCAGCTCGCTGAGATCTACTGTGCCCTAGTATATGCTGCTTGGCTCAGGGGTTTCCAGCAATAGTGGTCTCGGTACGCTAGGTTTAGTTAGGGTGCGTTTGGTTATATTACGTTCGGGCGGGTTAGGATAGGGTAGATATGACTTTCGTGCTATGCACTGCTATTCGGCGTATTTCGACGCTCTATACTGCTCCAGTATAATCTTCCCGACCCTGGGGAGGCCAGTAATAGTGGTCACAGCACTTTCGGTTTGGTTAGGTCACGTTTGGTAAGGGTATGCTAGCTTGCGATTGGTTTGGATAGCTCTGACTTTCTTGGCATAGACTTTTATTCGGTGGCTTTCTGCGCTCTACTGCGCTCGACTGTACTCTGCCCGAATCTGGACTGCCCAGCAATAGAGGTCGCTGCACGTTGGGTTGAGATATTATGTTCGGTTCCGTCACGATTCTTTCGGATAGGAGGGGCTAGCTATGACCCTTGCGCTTTACACAGCTATTCGGTGGATTTCTGCCCTCTACTGTGCTCTAATATACCCTTCTTGGCGATGGGGATGCCAGCAACATTGGTCTAGGCAAGTTAGGTTCTGTCAGGTTAGATTTGGTTATGGTACGCTTGGTTAGGTTGCGACAGCATAACATTGACTTTTGTGCTATACACAGCAATTCAGTAGATTTCTGTTGTCTGCAGTGCTGCAGAATATCCTGCTAGGCTCTGTGATGGCATCAATAGTGGCCACTGCGCGATGTACTGAGATCGGTTACGTTTCGTTGTGGTAGGTTAGGCTAGGTTAGGTATGGATGGCTTTGACATCAGTGCTGTACACTGCGATTGGGTAAATCACTGCGCTCAACAGTGTGCTACTATTCTCTGCTTGGCTCTGGGAGGGCAGCAATAGTGACCGCCGCACGTCAGTTTGAGTTAAGTTGCGTTTTGTCTGGGTTAGTTAGGTTGGGTTAGGCAGTTATAGCCGTGTCTTTTCTGATATACACTGCTATTCCGTGGATTTCTGCGCTCTAACTTGCACTGCTATAATCTGCTTGGCTCCGTGGATGCCAGTATTAGTTGTCGCGGCACGTTAGGTTGTGTTGTGTTACGTCTGGTTAGGGAACGTTACGCAATATTTGGTTAGGATAGTTCAGATTCTTGTGCCATACACTACTTTTCGGCAGGCAACTACGTTCTACAGTGCACAACACTATTCTGCGTGGTTTTGTGGAGGACATCGGTGACCTTCGCGGCAGGATAGCCTGACACCTGCTACGTTTCCTTAGGTGAGGTTAGGTCGATTTGTGTTAGGATATCTTTGACGACTGTGCAATACACTCCTATTCTGCACTGTGCTCTACTATATCCCGATTGGCCAACGGGACGACAGCAATGGTGTTCGCGGCACGTTAGTTTGCGTTAGGTTACGTTTGGCTGTGTTAGGCTCGGTCCGGTTAGGTCTGCATAGCTTAGACTATTGTGAAATACACGGCTATTCCGTGGTTTTCTGCGCTCTACTGTGCCGTACTGTATTCTGCTCGGCTCATGGTAGGAAAAGAATCGTGTTCGCGGCACGTTATGTTGAATTATGTTACGTTCGGTTAAGTTAGCTAAGGCTGGGCGTGGTTATAGTAGCTTTGACATTCGTGCGATCCACTGCCTTTCGGTGGGTTTCTGCGCTCTGCTGAGACTCACTATGCTTGGCATTGTGGATGCCAAGTATAGTGGTCGCGGCTGGTTAGGTTCAGTTATGTTACGTTTGGCTAAGGTAGGTTGGTTGAGGTTTGGGAAGGATAGCTTTGGCTCTTGTGACAGAAACTGCTATTCGGTGAGTGTCTCAGCGCTTTGCTGTGCTCTAGTATGTTCTGCTTGGCGATGAGGTGGCAGACATCGCTGCCGCGGCACGTTAGTCTGAGTTCGGCTGACGTATGGTTAGATTAAGATAGCATAGGTTATATATATGAAGCTTTTACCTTTCCGCTATACACTGCCACTCTATAGACTTCTGCGCTCCACTCTCCTCTTATATGTCCTACCTGGCGATGGAGAGGCCAGCAATAGTGTTCTCGGCACGT
>NW_016914911.1:0-610 GCF_001483705.2 Eufriesea mexicana
ATCCATCCACCCATACATCCTCCCAACCATACATATATCCATACATACATCCATACATACATCTCTACATCCATCCATCCATACATCCATCCATTCATTCATCCATCCATCCATACAATCATACATCCATACATTCATACATCCATACATACATACATCCATTCATCCGTACATGCCTACATAGATACATCCATACATCCATCCATCCATACATCCATACATCCATCCATCCGCATATCCGTCCAACCATACATCCGTACATATATCCATGCATACATCCATCCACCGATGCGTCCATCCATCCAACCATTCATACATACATATCCATCCATAAATACACCCATCCAAACATCCATTCATCCATCCATACATCCATACATTCATCCATCCATCCATAGATGCATCCATCCATACATACGTCCATACATATATACATCCATCCATACATACATACATCGATACATGCATACACACGTTCATCCAAACGTACATCCATACATACATACATCCATACATCCACACATCCATATATCCATAAATCCACCACCCGTACTTCCATCCATCGATACACACATCCATCCGCATATAATTCCAACCATACAACCATACG
>NW_016914912.1:0-799 GCF_001483705.2 Eufriesea mexicana
CATCCATACATCTATCGGTCCATACACCCTTCCATCCATACAGCCGTTCACCAATCCATCCATCCATCTATACATCCATACACATATCAGTACATATAACCATACATACACTCATACATTCATTCATGCATACTTTCATACATACATACATAAAAACATCCTTACATACATCCATGCATTCTTCCATACAAACATCCGCACATGCTTCCATCCATACATACATACATACATCCATTCATACATTCATACATACACCCACACGTACATCCATCCATACGTCCATACATACATCCATACATACATCCATACATACATCCATACATACATCTATTCATACATACATACATTCATCCATCCACCCACCCATCCCTAAATCCGTCCTTCCACCCATCCATAAATCCATCCAACCGTACATCCAACCATCCATACATGCATACATCCATAAATCCGTCCATCCGCACATCCATACATCCATACGTCCACCCTTCGGTACATTCATTATACATCCATACATCCGTCCATCCGCACATCCATACATCCATACGTCCACCCTTCGGTACATTCATCCATCCATACATACACCCATCCATACGTCCACCGATCAATACATGTCTCCATCCATACAACAATCCACCAATCCATCCATTCATCCATACATCCATACATTCATCAATATATCCATCCATCCACCCATACATCCATACATCCGTACATCCGTTCATTCATACATGAATACGTCCATACATCCATACATCCATACATCCATACGTGCATACATCCATACGTGCATACATCCATA
>NW_016914912.1:9786-10840 GCF_001483705.2 Eufriesea mexicana
CCATACATCCATACATCCATACATCCATACATCGATACATCCATACATACATCTATACATCCGCACATCCATACATACATCCATCCACCCATGCATCCGTTCATCCACCCATCCTTCCACCCACACGTCAGTCAATGCACACGTCCATTCATCCACCCAGCCATCCATACATCCACGCATACATAAATCCTATCATCCGTACCTCCATCCATCGATACTTCCATCCTTCCACACATCCATACATATATACATACATACATCTATACATACGTAAATCAGTAAACACCTACCTCAATCCCTCCATTCATCCACCCACCCACAAAGCCATTCATCCATACATCCATCCATCCATACATACATTTTCCATTCGTCCATCCATCCGAACATCCACCCATCCATACATGCATCGAACCATACGTCCATTCATCCGTACTAGCACCCATGCATACATCCATCGATCCATACATCTATCCATCCATACATCCTTGCATCCACACGTTCACACATACACACATCCATAAAGCCATCCATCCATACATCCATACAACCATACATACATATATACATACATCCTCAAATACATCCGTCCATCCATACATCCATCCACTCATACATCCATCCATCCATACATCCATACGTATAAATATACATACATCCATACATCCGTACATACATACATTCGCAAATCCATACGTACATACATCCATACATCCATATATCCGCACATCCATACATACATCTATACATCCATCCATCCATACACCCATCCATCCATCCATGCATCCGTTCATCCACCCATCATTCCACCCAGACTTCAGTCCATCCACACATCCATTTATCAACCCACACATCCATACATTATCGCATACGCACATCGATACATTCGTACATACATGCATCCATACATCGATAAATCCATAAATCCTCCCATTCGTACTTCCATCTTCGGATACATCGATCCACGCATACATGCAAACATATACACATCCATACATCCATACGTACGAACATCCGTTCATCCATACATTCATTGACTCATACATCCATCCATCCA
>NW_016914913.1:0-1056 GCF_001483705.2 Eufriesea mexicana
GGATGGATATATGGATGGGCGATATTTGGGTGGATGCATGTATGGATTCGTGGATGTGCGGATAGATGTATGTATGGATGGATGTATGTATGGATGGATGTATGTATGGATGGATTGAGGTATGATTGGAAGAATGTGTGGATGTATAGATGAATGGATGTATGAATGTATGGATGTATGTATGGATTCATGTATGGTTGTATGCATGGATGGAAGATGGATGTATGTATGTATGTATGGATGTATTTACGGATGTATGTGGGGATATATGTATGGATGTATGCATGGATGTGTATATGGATGTGCGGATGAATGGATGTATGGATATACGAATGGATGTATTTATCGATATATGTAAGGGTGTATGTACGAATGTATGTGTGGATGTATGAATCGATGCATGGATGTATGGATATATGTATGGATGAACGTATGGATGGTTATATGGATATATTAATTGGTGTGCGTGTGGATGAATGTATGGATATATGGATAGATGGATGTATGGATTTTTGGATGGATGTACGGATGCATGGATGGGCGCATGGATGGGTGGATGTACGCATGGATGGATGTATGGATGGACGGATGCATGGATGGGTGTATGGATGGACGGATGGGTGTATGGATGGACGGATGGGTGTATGGATGGACGGATGGGTGTATGGATGGACGGATGGGTGTATGGATGGACGGATGGGTGTATGGATGGACGGATGGGTGTATGGATGGACGGATGGGTGTATGGATGGACGGATGGGTGTATGGATGGACGGATGGGTGTATGGATGGACGGATGGGTGTATGGATGGACGGATGGGTGTATGGATTGGTGTCTGTATGGATGGATGTATGGACGTATGTACTGGTGCGTGTATTTATGAATGTGTGGATGTATGTATGGATGTAAGAATGGATGTATGTATGGATATATGACTGTATTTGTGGATGGGTGTATGGATTGGTGTCTGTATGGATAGACGTATGTGCGGACGGATGTATGTATGTATGTATATGTGTATGTATGGTTGTATCTATGGATGTATGAATGGATGT
>NW_016914914.1:0-6801 GCF_001483705.2 Eufriesea mexicana
TGACCTCACCAGAGCAAAAGAGAGTGTTATAGAGCACATTAAAGAACAGAAATCTGCCGAAAGACACTGTAAAGCACAAAAGCCTTAGTAGTCTATCCTAACCTATCCAAACGTGACATACCCAAACCATGCCTAGCTCAACCTAACATGACGAGACAATTATTGCTGGCGTCTACAGAGACAAGCAGAAAGTGCTGCAGCACAGTAAAGCGCAGACATCCATCGCACTGCTGTGCAAAGCACAAAAGTGTGAGGTACGCTAATCTATCCTGACCTTACCTACGGCAGCCAAAAGTAGTGTAACCCATCATAACGTTGTGAGGCAAATATTGCTGGTCTCCCCACAGTCATGCAGCACATATTAGGGCACAGCAGAAGGCAGAAGTCGAACAAAGAGCAATGTATACAGCAAAAGTCATGGCTACAGCACCCTAACCAAATCGAACGTAACCTACCTCAAGGTGTCGTGCCGCGGCCACTATTGGTGGCATTCCCAGAGCTAAGCGTATTATAGTAAAGAACATCACAGCGCAGTAATGCTCCGAAAAGCAGTGTATAGCACGAAAGTCTAAGCTAACAAGGCGGAGCTTAATCTAACCTAACAAAACGAAACATATCCTAACTCACCCTAACATGACGAGACCACTATTGCTGGCCTCCAAAAGGGCAAGCAGAATGTACTAGAGCACAGTTATGGGCAGAAACCCACCGCAGTGAAGTAAATAGCACAAAAGTCGAAGTTATCCTAACCTAAACTGACCTAACCTAACCTAACCGTACGTAACATAGATCGACCCAACGTGCCGAGACCGCTATTGCTGCCCCCCCCCCCCGCGGCCAGAGCCAAGCAGAAGGTAATAGAACGCAGTAGAGCGCAGAAATTTGCGGAGAGTAGTGTGTAGCACAAAACCACGTACTACCCTATCCTAACCTCACCAAACGTAACATGTCCTCACGTAGCATATCTCAAACTAACTTGCCGAGTCCACTCCTGTTGGCCACCACAGTGCCAAGCAGAAGCATATTAGAGCACATTAGAGAGCAGAAATCCACCGAAAAGCGGTGTATAGCACTATATTCAAAGAAATCATAACCGAGCCTTCCTAACCTAACCTAACGATAGGTAAGCTTAATCAACCTAACGTGCAGAGACCACTATTTCTCACCCCTCAGAGTCGAGCAGGGTGAAGTAGAACAACGTAGAGAGCAGAAGATAGCGCAAGAGTTGAAGATATCCTATCCAAACCTGACCTAACCTAACCTAACCGAAAGTAGCATAGCTCAACAGAACGTGCCACGGCTACTGCTCCGGGCCCTCCATGATCCAAGCTGGATGTAGCAGAGCACAGCGTATCACAGAAATCCACCGAATAGCAGTGTACATTACGAAGGTCATAGATATCCTAGCCAAGCTTAGCTTAACCCCACATAACAAAACGAAACCAAACACAGCCTGACGTGCCACGACCACTTTAGATCACATCCCCATGATCGTGCAGAGTATAGCAGAGCAATGTAGAGCGCAGGAATCCTCCGAATATCAGTTCATATCACACAAGTCAAGGAAATCCTGACCGAGCTTTCCTAACATAAACTAACGGAACGTAACCTCACTCCACCTAACGCGCCGAGGGCACTATTGCTGACCACGCAGGACCCAAGCGGAGCATGTTAGAGCACACTATAGCGCAGAAGCCGCCCGGAGAGCGGTGTATAGCACAAGAGTCAAAGCTATCATATCCTAATATACCCAATCTCAATATAGCCAGGCGTAACATAGCTATACCTAACGTACACCGACCACTATTGCTGGCCTACCCAGAGGCGAGCAGGACTTACTACTGGATAGTAGGGCTCAGAAGTGCATAGAATCGCAGTGCACAGCGCAATAGACGATGTTAACATGCCCTAACATAGCCATAACTAACATACCCGAAAGTAGCTTATATCATACTATCGTGCCGAGACCACTGCTAGGAGACTCCCCAGAGCCAAGCAGTATATACTAGAGTACAGTCGAGCGCAGTAACGCAACGCATTGCAGCGTATAGCACAAAAGTGGAAGATATCCTCAACCAACCGGTCCTAACCAAACCCAACCGAACGTTGCCTAACAACACATGAAGTGCCGAGACTGGAGTTGCTGGCCTTCCCGGTGCCAAGCGGAATATACTAAAGCAATGTAGAGCGCAGGAATCCACCGAACAGCAGCGTATGCCACGAAAACCGAAGCTATCCAAACCCAGCCAGGACTAACATAACCTAACCAATCGTAGCATAGCTCCACCTAACATGACGAGGCCACGGTTGCTGGCCTTCCAGGGCCAAGCAGAGATTATGAGAGCACAGTAGAGGGCAGAAATCCACCGAATAGCAGTGTACAGCGCAAATATCAAAGCTTCGCTGTCCTAACGTAAACATACGTGACTTAAAGAAACGTATCACAACTCAACATAACGTTCCGAGACTACTATTGCTGGGCGCTACAGACCCAAGCAGAGCATGTTAAAGCAACATAGAGTGCAGAAGTCCACCGAAAAGCAGTGTATGGCATAAAAGTCAATGCTATCCTATCCTATCCTAACCAAACGTAGCATAACCAAACGTAACATATCTCAACCCAACGTGCCGAGACCATGATTGCTGCCCTCCCCACAGACAAGTAGAACATACCAGAGCACCGTTGAGCGCAGGAATCTACCGAACTGCAGTGCATAGCACAAAAGTGGTGGTTATCCTCACCAAACGTAGCATAACCTAACATAACCGAACGAAACCTAACACAACCGACCGTGCCGCAATCACTATTGCTGTCCTCCCCAGATTGGACCGGAGCATCGTACAGCAAAGCATTGCTCATAATTCCACCGAATGACAGTGTATAACACGAAGGACATAGCTATCCATACGTAACACAAACCAGCATAACCAAACCACACGTAGCATTAGTCAACCTACCCTGCCGAGACCCCCATTACCGGCCTCCAGTGAGTCGAGCAGAGTATAGTAACGCTATGTAGATCGTACCTATTTACCGAATGGCAGTGTAAAACCCAAGTCAAATATACCCTATCGTAACATATCCAAACGTAATATAGACAAACATGGCATAACTTAACCCAATTTCCCGCGACTACCATTGATGGCCTCCCCAGAGCCACGCAGACGATATTACAGCACGGTAGAGCGTAGAAATCGAACGCATTGCATTGTGTAGCGCAAAAGACAGAGATACCCTGACCAAGCCCATCGTAACATAACCTAACCAAACGTAAGGTTACCCAACCAAACGTGCCGCAACCATTACCGCCGGCGCCCCAGAGACAAGCAGAAAATGATAGACCATAGTATAATACGGTAGATCATATATAGTCAGTGCTGAGCACGTAAGTCAAAGCTATCCAAACCCAACACAACCAAGCCTAACCTAACTAAACTTAATAAATCTATACCTAACGTGCCGCGACGAACATTGCTGCCCTCCCCAGAGCCAAGCAGAGCATATTAGAGCACAATAGACAGAAGAAATCCACCGTGTAGCGTTGTATAGCACAAAAGTCATAGCTCTCCTACCCTTACCTCACCATACGTAACATAACCAGACGTAGCCTAACTCAACATACCGTGCCACGACCACTATTGCTGGCATCCCCTAAGTCGAGCAGACTATAGTAGAGCACAGCAGATCGCAGAAATCCACCGAAAAGTCAAAGACATCCTATGCAGACTCAACCTAACCTAACCTAGCCGAACGTAACCTAACTGAAACAAACGCGTCACGGCCGCCATTTCTGGCCTCCCTGGAGGCAAGCAGATGCTTGTAAAACAATGCAGAGCGCAGGTGTCCACCGAAAAGCTGTGTATAGAGCAAAATTCTAAGCTATCATATCCGAACCTAGCCAAACGTAACGTACCGATCGCAACGAAACACATCCTAACGTGCCGAGACCGCTACTGCTGCCCTCTTCAGGGCCATGCAGAGCACATTTGAGGAGGGAAGAGCGCAGGAGTCAACAGAATATCTGTGCATAGCAAAATAGTCCAAGGTACCCTAGCCTAACATAGCCAAGCTTGACAGAACCGAACGTAGCATTACTCGACGTAACGTGCCGAGTCCACCGTTGCTTGCCTCCCGAGAGCCAAGCAGAATATCCTAGCGCGGAGTAGAGCGCAGCAATCCACCGCACTGTAGTGTGTACCACAAAAGACAAAGGTATCGTAACCCAACTTATCCTAGCCTAACCAAGCCGAACGCAACCTTACTTAACGAAACATGCCTCGAACATTACTGCTCTCCTCACCAGGGATAGACAGAGTATATTAAAGCGACGTAGAGCGCAGGAATCCACCAAATTGCAGTGTATAGCACAAAAGTTGAAGCGCTCTTTCCTACCTTAACCAACCTTAACGAAACCGACCGTAGCTTAACACAGAGTAACGTGCCGGGTCCACTACTGCCGTCCTCCCCGAAGCAAAGCAGGGCATATCAGAGCGCAGTTGAGTGCAGACATCCAACGCATTGCAGTGTATAGGCAAAAGTCAAGGCTATCCCATCCTAGCATGGCCAAACCTAACCAAGCCAAACGCAATCGAACTCAACCGAACGCGCCGCGACCACTGCTGCTGGCCTCCCCCGATCCTAGCAGGGCATATTAGAGGAGAGCGGGGTGCAGAAATACATAGGAAAGCAGTCTACAGCACAGCAGTCGAAGTTACCCTATCCTGTCGTAACCATACGGAATACAACTGAATGCAGCACAACTCAAACTAACGTGCCGAGTCCACTATTGCTAGCCACCCACAGCCAAGCAGAATGCAATAGAATCCATCGCAATTGAATGTATATCACAGTAGTGGGAGATACCCAAAACAAAACTCGCCTAACCTAACCTAACCACACAGAGCGTTACTCATCATAGGGTGCCAAGATTTGCATTTCTGGCCTCCCCAGATTCTAACACAGCAGACTCAAGCTCAGTGGAACGCAGAAGTCCTCCGAATAACTGCGCTTAGCACAATGCTAAATGCTACCCCGGCCAAATTTAGCCCAAACTAACCTAAGCGAACGTATCTTATCTGGTCATAACGTGCATATACCAGAATTGCTGGCTTTCCCAGTGCCAAGCTGAACATATTAGAGCGCTTTAGAGCGCGGAGATCCACCGAACAGCAAAGTATAACACACTAGTCAAAGCTACCACCTTCTAACATAGCCAAGCGTAACATTGCAGGACGCAACCTATCACAAACTAACGTGCCCCAAACGTTATTGCTGGCTTCGCCAGAGCCAAGCAGAACATATTAGTGTATAGCAGAACTCAGAAAGCCATAGAATTGCAGTGTATATCTGGAAAGCCTGAGCGACCCAAGCCTAACTCATACCAACAGAACATAACCAAAAATAGCATACCTAAACATAACGTGCCGCGGCCACCCTTGCTGTGCTCCCCAGAGCGAAGCAGGATATAGAAGGGCAGAGTAGAGCGTAGAAATCCACCGGACATTAGTGTATAACACGAAAGTCAAATCTATCCATACCTAACCCAAGCTAACGTAACGCAACCATACGTATCCCAACCCAACCTAACGTGCCAAGACCATTATTACTGGCCTCCCCATGGTCGAGCATAGTACAGTAGAGCAACGTAGGGCGTAGTAATCCACCAAAAGTCGAGGATATCCTGTCCTAACCCATCCAAACGTAATGTAACCAAACGCAACGTAGCTTAACCCAACGTGCCGAGACCACTGTTGCTGGCCTCCCCAGAACCAAGCAGGGAATGTTGGAGCACAGTAGAGGGCCGAGATCCACCGAAAAGCAATGTGTAACGCAAGAATCAAAGCTATCCTAACCAAACGTAACCTAGCTTAACCTAACCGGACTTAACCGAACTCAACCAGTCGCGCCACGAACGCTATAGCTGATCTCCCGAGAGTCTAGCAGAGTAGAGTAGTGCAATGGCGAGCGCGTAGATACACCAAATAGCAGTGTGTTGCAGGAAATCCAAGGCTATTCTATCATAACCTGCCAAACGTAACATAAACAAACGAACGTAACACAACCCATCCTGCATACACCACAATCTCTCACCTCTTCAGAGCGAAGCAGAACATATTAGAGCACTGTGGAGAGCAGAATTCCAACGAACGGCAGTATATAGCACAGAAGTCGTTGATATCCTAACCTATCCCGGCGTAACCTAACCTAAACGAACGTTGCATAACACAATATAACGTGAGGCGACCGCTATTGACGTCCTTCGCTGAGCCAGGCAGAGCATCTTAGAGAACATTAGAGCGCATGAGTCCACCGAATATCTGTGTGTAGCACAAAGGTCATGGTAGCCTATCCCAACAGAGTCAAACGTAACGTGACCAAACGTAACCTAACTCAACTTAACATGGCGAGACCACCATTGCTGGTCTCCACAGAGACAAGCCGAATGTACTAGGGAGCCGTTATCCGCAGAAATACACCGCACTGTAGCGAGTGGCACGAAAGCCTTAGATATACTAACCTAACCTGACGTAATCTAACCTAACCGAGCGCAGCATAATCCAACATAGCGTGCCGCGACCATTGCACCTGGCCTCCCCAGAGCAAAGCGGAATGTAGTAGAGCACAGTAGAACACAGGGATCCGCCGAGATGTAGTGCAAAGCACGGAAGTCAAAATAACCTATCCAAATCTCACAAGACGTAACACATCCAAACGTAGCGTAACTAAACAGAGCTTGCCACGACCACAGCTGCGAGACTCCCCAGAGCCATGCAGAACACGCTAGAGTACAGCAGATCACA
>NW_016914915.1:0-523 GCF_001483705.2 Eufriesea mexicana
GTGGTGAGCTAACTTTCTGGCATAAATAAGGAGGAAAGATTCAACTGGCGTGCTATAGCCATTAAGTTGATATAGAATGTGTTTGGAAAATTCAAATTTATTGACATTTTCGACTAACATCGTGTTGAGACAACTTTCTTGCATATATAAGGAGGAAAGATACAATTGGCGTGCTATAGCCATTGCGTTGATATTGAATGTGTTTGGAAAATTTAAATTTATTGACATTTTCGACTAACATCGCGGTGAGATAACTTTCCTGCATATATAAGGAGGAAAGATTCAATTCACGTGCTATAGCCGTCACAATGCTATAGAATCTGGCTGGAAAGTTCAATTTTATTGGCATTTTCGACTAATATCGTGGTGAGCTAGCTTCCTTGCATAGGTAAGTGGAAAGATGCTTTTGGCGTGATATACCCATAGCAATGCAGTTGAATCTGGCTGGAAAATTCAATTTTATGGGCATTTACGACTAATATCGTGGTGAGTTGACTTTCTTGCATAAATAAGGAGGAAAGAT
>NW_016914916.1:0-555 GCF_001483705.2 Eufriesea mexicana
CCTGTTATAGCTTGGTGAATATATCATCTAACGCCTACAGTCCTGTGGTAAGTATAGCCATCTACTTACCAAAAAATATCTATACAAAATGTTGAAACAATATATCAATAGATTATGAATCAACAAGCTTAATTTAGCTTATTTATATCAATAAAATTGAATTTTCCAGTCAGATTCTATAGCATTGCAATGAATATAGCATGCCAATAGAATCTTTTCTCCTTATTTATGCAACAAAATTTGCTCACCACGATATTAGTCGAAAAAATCAATAAAATTGCATTTTCCACTCGAATTCTATAGCATTGCAATGGCTATAGCATGCCAATAGAATCTTTTCTTCTTATTTATGCAACAAAATTAGCTCATCACGATATTAGTCGAAAATATCCAAAAAATTGAATTTTCCAGTCAGATTCTATAGCATTGCAATGGCTATAGCATGCCAATAGAATCTTTTCTTCTTATTTATGCAACAAAATTAGCTCATCACGATATTAGTCGAAAATATCCAAAAAATTGAATTTTCCAGTCAGATTCTATAGCATTGCAATG
>NW_016914917.1:0-227 GCF_001483705.2 Eufriesea mexicana
ATGGGACGAACCCCTCGCGACGCTCGAAAGCGATAAGTAGGGACGCCCCTATAAATTAGTAATATGGAAGTTAAGGGCATGGGCGCCCCCTATCAACCCCGAGCTCCCGCGGCGGGTGATCCACACCCTCTTCTCGGTTGTGGCGGTGGAGGGGGTGCAACCCATTGCAGTGCGATCGGAACTGGTCGGATGGTTTGACGAGCTGGGGGGCCTCGCGCGAGGAATTG
>NW_016914918.1:0-219 GCF_001483705.2 Eufriesea mexicana
TTTATCCATCCATCCATTCATCCACTATTCAATCGATCCATTCAACCATCCATTCACCCACACTTCCATGCATCCATCCATCCGTCCATCCACACATTCCTACATCCATCCATCCATATATCCGTACATTCATCCCTTCGCACATCCATGAGTATATCCATTCATCCATCCATACGTCCATCCATACATACAACCATACATGAATCCATACATACATCC
>NW_016914918.1:460-1541 GCF_001483705.2 Eufriesea mexicana
CCCATACGTCCACCCATCCGTACACCCATCGTTCCACACATTCACCCATCCACACATACACACATACATACATTCAACCAACCATCCATCGATCCATACAACCATCCATCCATCCATCCATCTATCCATACATCCATCCATGAGTACATCCATCTATCCATGTGTCCACCCATTCATCCATACATCCATCTAAAAATCCATACACCCATCCATCCATATATCCATACATCCATACATACAACCATACATACATCCATCTATACATCCATACATTGGTAAATACACACATCCATACAGGCATACATACATTCTTACGTACAAACACTCATACATACACCCTTCCATACAGGTATCCATAAGTCCATACATCCACCCATCCATACATTCATCCATACACACATCCATACAAACATCCATGCATCCCTTCAAACCTTCATCCAAATGTCCATACATACATCCACACATACGACCATACATACATCCACAAAGTCATTGATACATGTGCCCTTCCATACACGTATGCATACATAAATACATACATCCGTTCAAACATGCACCGGTACATCAATTCGTACATTCATCCATACATCCACCCATCCGTCCAACCATTCACCCATCATACAATCCATCCATCCAACCATCCATCCACCCATTCATCCGTGCGGCCATCTATCCATCCATCCAGAAATACATACATAGATCCATCCATATATCCGTACACACATCCCTCCGCACATTCATGAATATATCCATCCGCACATTCATGAATATATCCATCCATCCATCCATACGTCCATCCATACATACGACCCTACATGAATCCATACATACATCCATATATAGATACATCCATCCATCTATGCACCCACAAATTCTTCCATTCATACCTCAATCCATCCATACATACATCCATCCATACATACATCCATACGCACATCCTCGTATCCATACATGCATCCACCCAAATATGACGCATCCATATATCCGTCCATCCATTCATCCATCCATCCAAAATCCATCCATTCGTACACCCATCCGTCCATCCATACACCCATCCGTACATCCATCCTTCCATACATCC
>NW_016914919.1:0-498 GCF_001483705.2 Eufriesea mexicana
ACTCCTGCGCTCGACTGTGCTCTATTATACTCTGCTTGGTCCAGTGGAGGTCAGCAATGGTGGTCGCGGCACGCTCTGTTTAGTTACGCTACGCTTGATTATGTTTGGTTACGTCAGATTATGTCAGGAACCGCGGCACGCTCTGTTGATTTACGCTACGCTTGATTATGTTTGGTTACGTCAGATTATGTCAGGACACCTTCGACTTCTGTGGTATTCACTGCAATGCGGTGGATTCCCGCGCACTACTGTGCTGTAGTGTACTCTGCTTGTTTCTGTTGAAGTCAGCAATAGAGGTCTCGTCATGATGGGTTGAGTTAGGTTACGTCTGGGTATATTACGTTTGGCTGGGATAGGATGATCTACTCTGAATGTTATGCTTTACACCGCTATTCGGCGGGTTTTTGTGCTCTAATGTGCTCTAATATGCTCCGATTTGTTCTTGGGTAGCCAGCAATAGTGGTGTCGGCTCGTTCGGTTGAGTAAGGTTACGCTTCG
>NW_016914920.1:0-1176 GCF_001483705.2 Eufriesea mexicana
TCTGCGTTCAACCGTGTTCTAATATTTTCTGCTTTGATACTCAACAATGGTGGTCTATGCACGAGCGATTGGGGTAGGTTACGTTTGGTTATGATATGTTTGGTTAGGTTAGGCTAGAATTGCTTCGACTTCTGTGCTACACACTGCTGTTCTGTGGATTTGGGCGCACCACTGGGATCAAGCATGTTGCGCTTTGCTCTGGGGAGGCCAAAAATTGTGTCTGCGGCGCGTTATGTTGAATAAGGTTGCGTTCGGTTATGTTAGACTTGTTTGGGTTGGGAGAGGATATCTGTGACTTTCTTGCTGTACACTGAAATGCGGTGGATTTCTGCGATCTACTGTCTTCTAGTGTGTTCTGCTTGGATCTGGAGGCCAGTAATATATGTGATGCCAAGGTAAGTGGGTGTAGGCTACGCTTGGTTAGACTCTGTTTGATATTGTTTGGCATGTGTAGCTTCGACTTTTCCCATATTCGCAGCGATTGTATTGTCTTCTATGCGCCACAGTCGCGTAATATGTTCTGCTTGGCTCTGGTGGGTTCAGCAATAATTGTGGTGGCACGATAGGTTGTGCTAGGTCACGTTTGGTTATATTAGGTCTGGATAGGTTTGGTAAGGATAGCCTTGACTTTTACGACATACACTGCTACCCGGATGAATTCTGTGCTCTGCCGTACTCCAGTATGCACTGCGTTGCTCTGGGGATGCCAGGAATTGTGGTCTGCTCTCTTCAGGTTTAGCTAGACTTAGTTTGGCTAGGTTAAGTTTCGTCGGGTCAAATTTGGGTATCTCCGACTTTTGTGCTATACCCTGCTGTTTGGTGGCTTTCTGCTCTCTACTTTGCTCTAGTATATACAGCTTGGATCTGTGGAGACAAGCAATATTGGTCACAACACGTTAGTATGAGTTGTGTTACGTTTGGTCACGTTACTCCTTGGTTAGGTTAGAGCGGGGTAGAATTGACTTTTCTGATATACACCACTGCTCGGTGGTTTTCTGAGACCTAATGTGCTCTAGTATTCTACATTCTCTGCTTGGCTCTGATCGTGCCAGATATAGTGGTCTCCGCACGATAGGTTTTGTTGGGTTAGTTTAGGCTAGGTTAGGATATCTATGACTTTTCTGCTATACGCAGCCATTCGGTGGATTCCTACGCTCTACTCTCCTCTAATATGAT